>NW_019276697.1:883-1227 GCF_002738345.1 Cucurbita maxima | reverse complement strand
GGGAAGGATTAGGCATGATGATTTAGAATAGTATTTCGAAGAAACGGAGTGTATATTAGAGTAAAAAAGTGCTTAAAGTCGAACCTTGATTCGTAAACACCAAAACAGGGACGTTTGAAGAACGTGCAAAAAAACCGAGTTACTGTCGATTTTTTAAGAAACTTTTTTGGGGAAGGATTAGGCATGATGATTTAGAATAGTATTTCGAAGAAACGGAGTGTATATTACAGTAAAAAAGTGCTTAAAGTCGAACCCTGATTCGTAAACACCAAAACCGGGACGTTTGAAGAACGTGCCAAAAAAACCGAGTTACTGTCGATTTTTTAAGAAACTTTTTTGGGGAA
>NW_019276697.1:0-496 GCF_002738345.1 Cucurbita maxima | reverse complement strand
GAGTTACTGTCGATTTTTTAAGAAACTTTTTTTGGGAATGATTAGGCGTGATGATTTAGAATAGTATTTCGAAGAAACGGAGTGTATATTACAGTAAAAAAGTGCTTAAAGTCGAACCCTGATTCGTAAACACCAAAACCAAGACATTTGAAGAACGTGCTAAAAAAACCGAGTTACTGTCGATTTTTTAAGAAACTTTTTTTGGGAATGATTAGGCATGATGATTTAGAATAGTATTTCGAAGAAACGGAGTGTATATTACAGTAAAAAAGTGCTTAAAGTCGAACCCTGATTCGTAAACACCAAAACCGGGACGTTTGAAGAACGTGCCAAAAAAACCGAGTTACTGTCGATTTTTTAAGAAACTTCTTTGGGGAAGGATTAGGCATGATGATTTAGAATAGTATTTCGAAGAAACGGAGTGTATATTACAGTAAAAAAGTGCTTAAAGTTGAACCCTGATTCGTAAACACCAAAACCGGGACGTTTGAAGAAC
>NW_019276696.1:0-1227 GCF_002738345.1 Cucurbita maxima | reverse complement strand
AAAAGTTTTATTAAAGTTAGGCAAGACAAGTAATGATGCATTGGTTAATTTATTCTTAAGCTCATTAAATGCATTCTCTTGTACATTTTCCCATTTAAAAATAATATTTTTTTCACTAAGTCATTCACTAGTGCAGCTATGGTGCTAAAATCTTTTATAAATCTCCTATAAAAGCTAGCTAACCCATGAAAACTATGAATGTCACTTGCATTTTGTGGTGTTGGCCAATCTCTGATTGCTTTAACTCTCTTCATCTACTTCTACTCAATTTTTACCAATTATGAACCCAAGAAAGTTAACTTTTCCCATGCAAAAACTACACTTATTAAAATTAGCATAAAGTTTCTCTTTTCTATGTGTAATCAAAACTAACTTAACATGTTCCACATGCTCATGCAAGGTCTTTGAATAAATTAAAATATCGTCAAAATACACAACAACATGCTTTCCTAAATATTCTCTCAATCCAAACTTAGTTTTGAACGCGGTTTTCCATTCGTCTCCTACATGCATTCTAATTTGATGATATCCAGATTTCAAGTCAATCTTTGTAAATAAACATGAACCATGCAATTCATCAAGCATATCGTCTAGCCTAGGAATAGGATGTCGATACTTTACCGTGATTTTGTTGATGGCTCTACAATCCACACACATGCGCCACGTTCCATCTTTCTTTGGCACCAATAAGACTGGTACAGAACATGGACTCAAACTCTCTCGTATATAGCCCTTCTCCATAAGCTTCTCTACTTGCCTTCAAATTTCTCAAGTCTCAGTTGGGTTGGCTATATAAGCTTGCCTATTATGAATTATTGCCCCTGAAATGAAGTCTACTTTATGTTCAATACCTCTAATGGGAGGTAGTACTTTAGGGACTTCATCTTGGAATACGTAATCAAATTCCTGTAAAAGAGATTGAAACATACTGGGCAAAGACAAATTGTTATCATTAGAGACCAAACATTCTTCCTTGTACACAAGTATAAAGATGGTTTTTTGTGAGAATATTGGCCTTCTAACCGCTCCAACTCTTGCCAAACAATCTTTCCTTTTTTTCACTATGGTTTTTTCTTTGACTTTTCTCTATTTTTTCACTCAACTCTTAACTCTTTTTCCTTAAACTCTTTCTTTTTTCTTCTAACTTTAATTGATCGGCAAATACATTTGCAGAACTCAAAGGTACAAGAGTGGTTTTTCTACCATCTTTTACAAAAGAATACTGAT
>NW_019276695.1:449-1228 GCF_002738345.1 Cucurbita maxima | reverse complement strand
ACGTACTTCAAACTTCCACGATTCAGGTTTCTGAAGTAGGGTTCGATTTGAAGAACTCTGTTGACGGTTTTATGCACTCCGTTTCTTATAAATAATATTCTAAATCATCAAGCCTTATTATTCCTCAAACAACTTTCGAAAAACGACGATCGTGACTCGGTTTTTTTAGCACGTACTTCAAACTTCCACGATTTGGGTTTTCGAAGTAGGGTTCGATTTGAAGAACTTTGTTGACGTTTTTATGCACTCCGTTTCGTAGAAATAAGATGATAAATCATCAAGCCTTATCATTCCTCACAAAACTTTCGAAAAACGACGATCGTGACTCGGTTTTTTTAGCACGTACTTCAAATTTCCCAAATTTGGGTTTCCGAAGTAGGGTTCGATTTGAAGAACTCTGTTGACGGTTTTATGCACTCCGTTTCATAGAAATAATATGATAAATCATCAAGCCTTATCATTCCTCAACAAACCCTCGAAAAACGATCGTGACTCGGTTTTTTTAGCACGTACTGCAAATTTCAACGATTTAGGTTTCCGAAGTAGGTTTCGATTGTAAGAACTCTGTTGACGGTTTTATGCACTCAGTTTACGATTTAGGTTTCCGAAGTAGGTTTCGATTGTAAGAACTCTGTTGACGGTTTTATGCACTCAGTTTCTTAGAAATAATATGATAAATCATCAAGCCTTATCATTCCTCACAAAACTTTCAAAAAACGACGATCGTGACTCGGTTTTTTAGCACGTACTTCAAACTTCCACGATTCGGGTTTCCGAAG
>NW_019276695.1:0-228 GCF_002738345.1 Cucurbita maxima | reverse complement strand
TAAATCATCAAGCCTTATCATTCCTCACAAAACCTTCGAAAAACGACGATCGTGACTCGGTTTTTTTAGCACGTACTTCAAACTTCCACGATTTGGGTTTCCGAAGTAGGGTTCGATTTGAAGAACTGTGTTGACGTTTTTATGCACTCCGTTTCTTAGAAATAATATTCTAAATCATCAAGCCTTATTATTCCTCACAAAACTTTCGAAAAACGACGATCGTGACTC
>NW_019276694.1:0-1228 GCF_002738345.1 Cucurbita maxima | reverse complement strand
CAACAGAGTTCTTCAAATCGAACCCTACTTCGGAAACCCAAATTTTAGTAATTTGAAGTACGTGCTAAAAAAACCGAGTCACGATCATCGTTTTTCGAAGGTTTTGTGAGGAATGATAAGGCTTGATTATTTATCATATTATTTCTAAGAAACGGAGTGCATAAAAACGTCAACAGAGTTCTTCAAATCGAACCCTACTTCGGAACCCTAAATCTGGGAAGTTTTAATTACGTGCTAAAAAAACCGAGTCACGATCGTCGTTTTTTCAAGGTTTTGTGAGGAATGATAAGGCTTGATGATTTATCATATTATTTCTAAGAAACGGAGTGCATAAAACCGTCAACAGAGTTCTTCAAATCGAACCCTACTACGGAAACCCAAATCTGGGAAATTTGAAGTAAGTGCTAAAAAAACCGAGTCACGATCGTCGTTTTTCGAAAGTTTTGTGAGGAATGATAAGGCTTGATGATTTATCATATTATTTCTAAGAAACAGAGTGTATAAAACCGTCAACAGAGTTCTTCAAATCGAACCCTACTTCGTAACCCTAAATCTCGGAAGTTTTAAGTACGTGCTGAAAAAACCAAGTCACGATCGTCGTTTTTCGAAAGTTTTGTGAGGAATGATAAGGCTTGATGATTTGTCATCTTATTTCTAAGAAACGGAGTGCATAAAACAGTAAAAGAGTTCTTCAAATCGAACCCTCCTTCGGAAACACAAATCTGGGAAGTTTTAAGTTCGTGCTAAAAAAACCGTGTCACGATCGTCGTTTTTCGAAAGTTTTGTGAGGAATGATAAGGCTTGATGATTTATCATATTATTTCTAAGAAACGGAGTGCATAAAACCGTCAACAGAGTTCTTCAAATCGAACCCTACTTCGGAAACCCAAATCGTGGAAGTTTGAAGTACGTGCTAAAAAAACCGAGTCACGATCGTCGTTTTTCGAAAGTTTTGTGAGGAATGATAAGGCTTGATGATTTATCATATTATTTCTAAGAAACGGAGTGCATAAAAACATCAACAGAGTTCTTCAAATCGAACCGTACTTCGGAAGACCCAAATCTGAGAAAATTTGAAGTACGTGCTAAAAAAACCGAGTTACGATCGTCGTTTTTCGAAAGGTTTGTGAGGAATGATAAGGCTTGATGATTTATCATATTATTGCTAAGAAACGGAGTGCATAAAAACGTCAACAGAGTTCTTCAAATCGAACCCTACTTCGGAAAC
>NW_019276693.1:0-1228 GCF_002738345.1 Cucurbita maxima | reverse complement strand
TAGGGATTATTTCACAATTTTTGTGAAATAAAAAAGAGAAAAATATATATATGAAGTAGATCGTTCTCTGAACAGTTTAAGAAAGTAAAATGTAGAGAAAATAAATCAAACAGAGTACCTCAAAAAAATCTAGAAAAACCCTAACCTTGTGTGGTGGTTCTTGGCTAGGTGAAACGACGATGGCAACAGAGGCCCTCGGATCATTTTCTCGACTTTCTTTGCCACTTTAGCTCTCGAATCCATGAATGACAATCGAAACTCCTTCCATTCCTCTAATCTCATCCCTTCTATCGCCTCCTCCCGCCAAAATCCGCCGTTATTTCTCGATTTCTCCGACACGTGAGTCAATTCTTCTGCTCGCTTCTTTGCCACTTCAAACTTAGACACTAAATCGGCGAAATCGCGATTAAACTCCGTTACAGGAACAAAATTCTCGGCCGGCTTCGGCGACGACAAATTTCGAGTCAGATACCGATCCAAAAGCACGTCAACATTCGGATGACCAAAACAAAAAACCGAGAGAAGGCAATGATGGCAACCTCTGCTCCGCAAAGCACAACCATCTTGAAAAGTCAGACCCACAAGATTCATAAATTTACAAGATTCTCACTTAAGTATCTCTTTAAAAAAAATACTTATAAAATTTTAAAAATAACATTAATGAGAAAGAGAAAAAAAAAAATTACCCTCAAAATGGAATGGAAGTGAGAGATGATTTGTCAATGTAAATAGACATTTTAAACCCGTGTATTAAAACATTTTTAATAAAATTTAAACGTATTAATCCTATTTTTTTAAAAATTAATTTAGATTCTTGAGTATAAGATATTTTTTTAACATTTTTGGAAGTTTGAAAGTTTGAGATTAAGTTAACAAATTTGTCCTATTTTTAGACTAAATTTATATTTCTTCCTCTATAAATAGTATCAAACTCTCATTTCTTCTTCACTTCAAACTTCACTAACAAACCAAATTCCACAATGAATTTCTTCACTCTCCTAGCTATTCTTTTCGGATTCTCCTTTTGTTCTCTGTTTATTGGCAATGGCCCTGTCGTCATTCAAGCTCTCCATAAAATCTATCCTGAATTACAGTCTCTCGAAAATGGCAACGACACCACCGAGATCAAGCAGCTCCATCGAACCGGCTTCCACTTTCAACCTCATCGTCACTGGATGAACGGTTCGTAATTTCTACATTTTCATTCCCTCCTTTCCTCCGGTTGTTA
>NW_019276691.1:0-1228 GCF_002738345.1 Cucurbita maxima | reverse complement strand
TTTTTTTTTTTTTTTTTAATTCAAGTTGAGTATTGAAAAAGGACAAAGAAAATGAAATCATAAATAAATAAAAGATGCAATGTTTGTTGTTCCCACGTATGAAAATGGTGACACGATTCCAACAAGAAAACACAAACTTGGGATATTCCGATATTCCACATTTGTCCTTGCCCAATTTTTTTTTTTAATTAATTTTAGTGATATAAATGTTGAATTTTATGTTAATTTTGATTGTTTTTTTTATGTAAAATTTTGAAATTATTAATGTAATTTTAAATAATATGTAATTGATATGGAGGTCAAGATTGAAGAATAACATAATATATGAATAAATTTTGGTGTCTTATTGTTAGTAACTATTGATACGATTTACTTTGTAATTATTCCAAATGATTTTATCAAAATTATTAGTGCAGAAATATGTGAGTGTATATTCTATACAATAAATTTGTATAAGATTAAATCACGAAATATTTAATTTTATTTTATAAATTTGTTGGTTAAGACGATTAGTACTTCAATATGATCATCATAAGTGGGGTATGATCTCCTACTCATAAGAACGTACAAAAGAAAATGATAATTGTAGCCGATTTAATAAACTTGACATTTTGGAAACTTGAGTGAATAAGAAACTGGAAACATAAGTTTCAAAAAATTGAAAAAACTATGTGATAGCTCAAGTCCACCAATAACAGATATTGCATACCAGAATGTTTCATGCTTATCTCCAACCGATGTGAGATCTCACAGTCCACCCAATTTGGGAGCCTAGTGTCCTCGTTGGCACATGACCCGATGCTCTCATACCATTTATAACAACTCAAGCCCACCGTTAGCAGATACTGTCCTTTTGGATTTTCCCTTCAAGGGGTTCCCTTCAGATTTTAAAACGTGTCTACTAAGAAGAGAAGAGATTTCTACACCATTATAAAGAATGCTTCGATTCTCTTTTCAACTGATGTGAGATCTCAAAAATTCATTTTACAGATTAGAAAGTATATAAATAATTCCCTTGAGTTCTAATCTTAGGGTTTATACACCGTGGTATCTCAAATACTTAATGATTTGAGAAGGGCTAAGTTTATACATTAACAAATTGCATATTACAAGAGAATCAGTGATACTTAAAGTGCAGTGACATGCTCATCTGATGGACTGATATTATTCGAAATCTTCGTTCAATTATGACATTTACGTAAGATTGTTACTTTTTTTTTTTTTTTTT
>NW_019276690.1:0-1229 GCF_002738345.1 Cucurbita maxima | reverse complement strand
TTACCTTGATGATCAAGATCAAGAGTAAAGAAAACTCGTTTCTAAACTCGTGATTCGAATCACTCCACAAGAGGTTTGATCAATACCACTTGAATGACTCTACATGCAAGTTCTAAACACAAGAATTCGCAAAGAAAGTTTAGCTCTCAACAAAGCTAAAATAGAAATTCTATTCTTAATTCCAAAATCTGATGTCTAATCAAAGAAAAGAAGGCTTTATATAGCCCTTACAACCTTAACCTATGGATATATAACTCCCAAATTAAATGGGCTAGTTAATGGTGGAATATAGTAACCTATGTGGGTTACAATATAACCTTAACTCCTATATTTAAAACTAGCTTAAATATGACAAACAAATATTTAAACTATAATAAAATAATACAATTAATAAAATGTGCTTATTGACTCATCCTTGGACTAGCTTCATAAATTTAGTGGAGTTCATTAAATGCAACTTAAAGTGCATTTAATTCATCTCTTTCTTGAAGCTCAACTTTGCACAACATATAAGGGAGGTCTCCAGCGTCTTCTAGAATTTCCTTTGATGAGCTCACCATAGCTTGAATATAACTGTATAAGGTTTGTTGTAGCTTCTTAGCTCTCGTCCTTGTAATTGGACCTTCAGGTATGGAAATTCCTTGGTCGTGGTTCATATCAATGGGTGTTTGTTGAACTCGGTCTCTTCTCTTTTCTTTCCTTTGATGAAGCTTGAAAGACTCTGAAAATGAAAGAAAGATTTGCTCATTCACCTGAACCTTTGACTCTATTTATTACCTGAACTTGACAGGTAGAGTAAAGAAAAGAAAAGCAGAATCAGGAAGGAAAGAGGAAATCAAGCTTAATTCGAGTTTACAGTGAATAAATAGGGAGAAGGGAGAATCAACATTCCCTATTCCTTTACAGTCGAGTCAATGAAATCCTTTGATGATATTCCCTGAACTTGACAGGTAGAGTAAAGAAAAGAAAGCCTCTTTCTTCTTTTTCTATTGGTGCCGGAACTAGTTTTCAGGCCATTTGCTCTCGATGAAAGGCCAGAAGTGGAAGTGATAGATGTAGTTAGTTATCCTTGCTGTCTGTCAATACATTGCTTCTTTCTGGTCCTGGGGAGCTTGTACCTGATCTGCCCGGGAGTCCTATTCCTTCTGCCGGCGAGATAGTTCCAATTGTTGTAGTCTCTTTCTTCCCTAGTACATAATTTCTGGGAGGGATAGAGTTTGTATTTGTAT
>NW_019276689.1:0-1159 GCF_002738345.1 Cucurbita maxima | reverse complement strand
AGGTTCACGAAAACTATGTCGGGAATGATCAAGCCTCAAGATTTACAGCAGAACATTGAAGGGAAGGAGTGTATAAAACAATAAAAAGGTGCCTAAAATCGAAACCCTAATTTGCAAACCCAAATCCAGGACGTTAGAAAAACACAGGGCAACGGTCAGAGTTTTTCAAAATTTGTTTGGGGAATGATCAAGCCTCATGATTTGCAATAGAATTTCGGCGAAAGGGAGTGTATAAAACTGTTAAAAGGTGCTTTAAATTGAAACCCTAAAATTGGATGTTTGAAACACGTGCTAAAAGTAACAGAGTAACGATCGAGGTTCACGAAAATTTTATCGGGAATCATCAAGCCTCATGGTTTACAATGGACTTTAAAGGGAAGTAGTGCATAAAACAATAATATGGTGCCTAAAATCGAAACCCTAATTTGCACACCCAAATCCGGGACGTTATAAAAACACAGGGCAACGGTCGGAGTTTTTCAAAATTTGTTTGGGGAATGATCAAGCCTCATGATTTGCAATAGAATTTTGGCGAAAGGGAGTGTATAAAACTGTTTAAAGGTGCTTAAAATTGAAACCTTCAAATGGGATGTTTGAAGCACGTGCTAAAAAAAACAGAGTAACGATCGAGGTTCACGAAAACTATATCGGGAATGATCAAGCCTTAAGATTTACAATAGAACTTTGAAGGGAAGGAGTGTATAAAACAATAAAAAGATGCCTAAAATCGAAACCCTAATTTGCAAACCAAAATTCGGGACGTTATAAAAACACTGGGCAACGATCGAAGTTTTTCAAAATTTGTTTGGGGAATGATCAAGCCTCATGATTTACAATAGAATGTCGGCGGAAGGGAGTGTTTGAAACTGTAAAAAGGTATTTAAAATTGAAACCCTAAAATGGGAAGTTTGTAGCACGTGCTAAAAAAAACAAAGTAACGATCGAGGTTCACGAAAACTATGATGGGAATGATCAAGCCTCATGATTTACAATAGAACTTTGGAAGGAAGGAGTGTATAAAACAATAAAAATTTGCCTGAAATCGAAACCTAATTTGCAAACCAATATCCGGGACGTTATAAAAACACTGGGCAACGATCGGAGTTTTACAAAAAAAATTTCGGGAATGATCAAGCCTCATGATTTACAATAGAATGTC
>NW_019276688.1:674-1230 GCF_002738345.1 Cucurbita maxima | reverse complement strand
GATTTCCGAAGAAGGGTTCGATTCGAAGAACTCTTTTACTCTTTTATGCACTCCGTTTCTTAGAAATATTATTCTACATCATCAAGCCATATCATTCCTCACAAAACTTTTTACAAACGTCGACCGTTACTCGGTTTTTTTAGCACGTACCAAAAACTACACTGTTTGGGTTTCCGAAGAAGGGATGGATTTGAAGAACTTTTTTACTCTTTTATGCACTCCGTTTCTTAGAAATAAGATTATAAATCATCAAGCCTTATCATTCCTCACAAAACTTTCGAAAAAAGTCGATCGTGACTCGGTTTTTTTATCACGTACTAAAAACTTCCCTGTTTGGGTTTCCGAAGAAGGGTTCGATTTGAAGAACTCTTTTACTGTTTTATGCACTCCGTTTCTTAGAAATAATATTCTACATCATCAACCCATATCATTCCTCACAAAACTTTTGTCAAACCTCGACCGTGACTCGGTTTTTTTAGCACGTACTATAAACTTTCCTGTTTGGATTTCCGAAGAAGGGTTCGATTTGAACAACGCTTTTACTCTTTTATGCACT
>NW_019276688.1:0-292 GCF_002738345.1 Cucurbita maxima | reverse complement strand
AAGGGTTCGATTTGAAGAACTCTTTTACTGCTTTATGCACTCCGTTTCTTAGAAATAATATTCTACATCATCAAGCCATATCATTCCTCACAAAACTTTTGTCAAACCTCGACCGTGACTCGGTTTTTTTAACACGTACTACAAACTTCCCTGTTTGGATTTCCAAAGAAGGGTTCGATTTGAACAACGCTTTTACTCTTTTATGCACTCCGTTTCTTAGAAATAATCTTATAAATCATCAAGCTTTATCATTCCTCACTATAGTTTCGAAAAAAGTAGATCGTGACTCGGT
>NW_019276687.1:0-1230 GCF_002738345.1 Cucurbita maxima | reverse complement strand
TTGAAGAACTCTTTTACCCTTTTATGCACTCCGTTTCTTAGAAATAATATTCTACATCATCTAGCCTTATCATTCCTCACAAAACTTTTGTCAAACGTCGACCGTGACTCGGTTTTTTTATCACATAATAAAAACTTCCCTGTTTGGGTTTCCGAAGAAGGGTTCGATTTGAAGAACTCTTCTACTGTTTTATGCACTCTGTTTCTTAGAAATAATATTCTACATCATCAAGCCATATCATTTCTGACAAAACTTTTGACAAATGTCGACCGTGACTCGGTTTTTTTATCACGTACTAAAAACTTCCCTGTTTGGGTTTCCGAAGAAGGGTTCGATTTGAAGAACTCTTTTACTGTTTTATGCACTCCGTTTCTTAGAAATAATATTCTACATCATCTAGCCTTATCATTCCTCACAAAACTTTTGTCAAACGTCGACCGTGACTCGGTTTTTTTTATCACATACTAAAAACTTCCCTGTTTGGGTTTCCGAAGAAGGGTTCGATTTGAAGAACTCTTTTACTGTTTTATGCACTCCGTTTCTTAGAAATAATATTCTACACCATCTAGGCTTATCATTCCTCACAAAACTTTTGTCAAACGTCGACCGTGACTCGGTTTTTTTATCACGTACTAAACACTTCCCTGTTTGGGTTTCCGAAGAAGGGTTCGATTTGAAGAACTCTTCTACTGTTTTATGCACTCTGTTTCATAGAAATAATAATCTACATCATCAAGCCATATCATTTCTGACAAAACTTTTGACAAACGTCGACCGTGACTCGGTTTTTTATCACGTACTAAAAACTTCCCTGTTTGGGTTTCCGAAGAAGGGTTCGATTTGAAGAACTCTTTTACTGTTTTATGCACTCCGTTTCTTAGAAATAATATTCGATATCATCTAGCCTTATCATTCCTCACAAAACTTTTGTCAAACGTCGACCGTGACTCGGTTTTTTTATCACGTACTAAAAACTTCCCTGTTTGGGTTCCCGAAGAAGGGTTCCATTTGAAGAACTCTTTTACTGTTTTATGCACTCTGTTTCTTAGAAATAATATTCTGCATCATCAGGCCATATCATTTCTCACAAAACATTTGACAAACGTCGACCGTGACTCGGTTTTTTTATCACGTACTAAAAACTTCCCTGTTTGGGTTTCCGAAGAAGGGTTCGATTTGAAGAACTCTTTTACTGTTTTATGCACTCCGTTTCTTAGAAATAATATTCTA
>NW_019276686.1:0-1231 GCF_002738345.1 Cucurbita maxima | reverse complement strand
CCTACTTCGGAAACCCAAGTCTGAGACGTTTGAAGTACGTGTTAAAAAAACCGAGTCACGGTCTTTGTTTTTCGAAAGATTTGTGAGGAATGATTAGGCTTGATGATTTAGAATAGGATTTCGATGATACGGTGTGCATAAAACAGTAAAATAGTTCTTCAAATCGAACCCTACTTCGGAAACCCAAATCTGGGACGTTTGAAGTACGTGTTAAAAAAACCGAGTCACGGTCTTTGTTTTTCGAAAGATTTGTGAGGAATGATTAGGCTTGATGATTTAGAATAGGATTTCGAAGAAACGGTGTGCATAAAACAGTAAAATAGTTCTTCAAATCGAACCCTACTTCGGAAACCCAAATCTGGGACGTTTGAAGTACGTGCTAAAAAAACCGAGTCACGGTCGACATTTTTCGAAAGATTTTTAAGGAATTGTTAGGCTTGATGATTTAGAATAGGATTTCGAAGAAACGGTGTGCATAAAACAGTAAAAGAGTTCTTAAAATCGAACCCTACTTCGGAAACCCAAGTCTGGGACGTTTGAAGTACGTGCT
Organism: Cucurbita maxima; assembly: GCF_002738345.1. Classification (NCBI taxonomy): domain Eukaryota; kingdom Viridiplantae; phylum Streptophyta; class Magnoliopsida; order Cucurbitales; family Cucurbitaceae; genus Cucurbita; species Cucurbita maxima. The sequence goes on along the minus strand of NW_019276686.1, from coordinate 681 downwards.
AAAAAAACCGAGTCACGGTCGACATTTTTCGAAAGATTTTTAAGGAATGGTTAGGCTTGATGATTTAGAATATTATTTCTATGAAACGGAGTGCATAAAACAGTAAAAGAGTTCTTAAACTCGAACCCTACTTCGGAAACCCAAATCTGGGACGTTTGAAGTACGTGCTAAAAAAACCGAGTCACGGTCGACGTTTTTCGAAAGTTTTGTGAGGAATGATTAGGCTTGATGATTTAGAATAGGATTTCGATGAAACGGTGTGCATAAAACAGTAAAAGAGTTCTTCAAATCGAACCCTACTTCGGAAACCCAAATCTAGGACGTTTGAAGTACATGCTAAAAAAACCGAGTCACGGTCGACGTTTTTCGAAAGATTTTTAAGGAATGGTTAGGCTTGATGATTTAGAATAGGATTTCGAAGAAACGGTGTGCATAAAACAGTAAAAGAGTTCTTAAAATCGAACCCTACTTCGGAAACCCAAGTCGAATAGGATTTCGAAGAAACGGTGTGCATAAAACAGTAAAATAGTTCTTCAAATCGAACCCTACTTCGGACACCCAAATCTGGGACGTTGGAAGTACGTGTTAAAAAAACCGAGTCACGGTCTTTGTTTTTCGAAAGATTTGTGAGGAATGATTAGGCTTGATGATTTAGAATAGGATTTCGAAGAAACGGTGTGC
>NW_019276685.1:0-1231 GCF_002738345.1 Cucurbita maxima | reverse complement strand
AGTTGTCAACTTCTCCCTACCCAAGGTTATATATGCTAAGCCGTTGTTATCTCTCTCTTGCTTGCTTATATAACGTCTCTTTCAAAAATCTCTCTTTCTCTCTCTTGCTTGCTTATATAACGTCTCTTTCAAAAATCTCTCTTTCTAAAATCTCTTCTCTCTTTCTCTCTCTTGCTTGCTTATATAACGTCTCTTTCAAAAATCTCTCTTTCTAAAATCTCTCTCTACCATCGTTTTCCAAAACCTTCTTTTAAAATCGAGGACTTCCCAAGTGGTCACCCAACTTAGTACTACTCTCGCCCAAGCACGCTTAACTGCGGAGTTCTGATGGGATCCGGTGCATTAGTGCTGGTATGATCGCACCCGACATGCCATGCGCACAAAATCGAATTTAACGCATGCGGGGCGGCATGATCGAAACGCGATGGGCGTGAGCGGGGGAGGTTCTCATTTGTAGAGAAAGGAAGAAAAGAACTCGGAGAAATTGAAAGAAAAAAAGGGGTGCAACACGAGGACTTCCCAAGTGGTCACCCAACTTAGTACTACTCTCACCCAAGCACGCTTGACTGCGGAGTTCTGATGGGATTCGGTGCATTAGTGCTGGTATGATCGCACCCAACATGCCATGCGCACAAAATCGGATTTAACGCATGCGGGGCGGCATGATCGAAACGCGATGGGCGTGAGCGGGGGAGGTTCTCATTTGTAGAGAAAGGAAGAAAAGAACTGGGAGAAATTGAATGAAAAAAAGGGGTGCAACACGAGGACTTCCCAAGTGGTCACCCAACTTAGTACTACTCTTGCCCAAGCACGCTTAACTGCGGAGTTCTGATGGGATCCGGTGCATAGTGCTGGTATGATCGCACCCGACATGCCATGCGCACAAAATCGGATTTAACGCATGCGGGGCGGCATGATCGAAACGCGATGGGCGTGAGCGGGGGAGGTTCTCATTTGTAGAGAAAGGAAGAAAAGAACTGGGAGAAATTGAAAGAAAAAAAAGGGTGCAACACGAGGACTTCCCAAGTGGTCACCCAACTTAGTACTACTCTCGCCCAAGCACGCTTGACTGCGGAGTTCTGATGGGATTCGGTGCATTAGTGCTGGTATGATCGCAGCCGACATGCCATGCGCACAAAATCGGATTTAACGCATGCGGGGCGGCATGATCGAAACGCGATGGGCGTGAGCAGGGGAGGTTCTCATTTGTAGAGAAAGGAAGAAAAGAACT
>NW_019276684.1:0-1231 GCF_002738345.1 Cucurbita maxima | reverse complement strand
GTCGTGCGCGGTCAAGCCATCAACCATCCTAAAGACAGCCCAAGTTAGAAGGCAACATTGCAACATTCAGTGCAAAGCGAGGCTCATGTCACACGCCCAAAGGCAGTTGACACCGCCCCACCATGCATCTTCTGCCAACACACCACCTTCAAAACATAGGGCTGGCCCAAGGATGGCCCAATGGCATCACCACAACATGACATGCTCAACGAGGTTCATGTTGGACGCCCGAAGGCATCCAACTCCACCCCACCTTGCATGTTTTGTCGTCGTACCAGCCATCAACCATCCTCAAGTCAACCCAAATTAGAAGGCCACATTCCATGCTCAACGAGTCTCATGTCGCACGCCCAAAGTCATTTGACACCGCCCCAAAAAGCATGTTCTGCCACCACGCAGCCTTCAAAACATAGGGCTAGCCCAAGGAAGGGAGGCATACCACAACAACGTCCCACACTCAACGAGGTTCATGCCGCACGCCCGAAGGCACCCGGCTCCACCCCACCTTGCATGTTTCATCATCGTACCAGCAGCCATCCATAGTCCTCACACCAAAGATTCCCAGTTAGAAGGCAACATCGCAACATTCCGTGCTCAACAAGGCTCATGTCGCACGCCCAAAGGCACCTGATTCCANACGCCCGAAGGCACCCAACTCCACCCCACCTTGCACGCTTTGTCGTCGTTCCGACCATCCACCATCCCGAAGGCAGCCCAAGTTAGAAGGCAACATCGCAACAGTCCCATCTCTCAACAAGGCTCATGTCGCACGCCCAAAGGCGCACCCGACACTGCCTCACCGTACAAGTTTTGCCACCGCACCGCCGCCGTCAACCGCCCTCGTCCGCCGACCACCACACCCACGCCCCAAGCATATGCCCATGTGCGGCGCATAGTGCTTGGGGAGTGGGGGTGGCGGAAGATATAGGGGTACCCCCGTGCCCAGTCCATGCAGACTAGTCACCCCCCTATATAGTACATTTTGAGGCATTTTTGGTCTGCCAGGCCTAGATACGATTTTTCTGAACGGTCATACGGTCAAATATCTCAAGTTTTAGATCGTTTTTTTTCATGAACTCGATTGACCCATGAATTGGACATTGTAATGGATCTAGAAATCAAGTTTCATAATTTTTCAACCAACCAATTATTTTTAATGAATTTTTAAATATTAAATAATAAGAAATTAGAAAAAATAGCTAGAGTTTTCAAAAAAATCTGAAATTTTGTG
>NW_019276683.1:0-1231 GCF_002738345.1 Cucurbita maxima | reverse complement strand
AGCTCTCCGTTAAGGAAAGCAGACTTTACGTCCATATGGTGAACCTCTCAAGAGTAATGTGCTGCAATTGCCAGCAAGAAACGAACGGATTCTAACCTTGCCACTGGCGCAAATACCTCTTCGAAGTCCACTCCTTGCTTCAGGACGTAGCCCTTCGCCACCAGACGGGCCTTATGCTTCACAACTTCCCCTCTTTCGTTGCGCTTCAGTTTGAAGACCCATTTGAGCTCTATGGCTTGGTGTCCTGGCGGCATATCCTCCAGACTCCACGTCTAATTTTCGGTGATGGATGCCATCTCCTCCTGCATTGTCTTCAGACAGCACGGGTTCTTTTCTGCTTCGATTTTCGGTGATGGATGCCATCTCCTCCTGCATTGTCTTCAGACAGCACGGGTTCTTTTCTGCTTCGGCGAAGGTGTTCGGATGCCATCTCCTCCTGCATTGTCTTCAGACAGCACGGGTTCTTTTCTGCTTCGGCGAAGGTGTTCGGTTCATCTGCACTGATAGCATGTAGTTCGGCCACTTCTTCGAGCTCGCACACTTCCAGTCTAGGTGGTTCAACTCCTCTTACTAGGTCGTCCATCCTCCGGTACCTAGCCTCCAGATCAGTATCGTGATCGGCATCAAGCGTCGAATCTGCAGTCCGTGGTGTTGCGAATTCCACTGGTTCAGGGGTTGCACCTGCTGGCGGCGGTGACGGCTGCTGATGCTGGGCTCCTCCTTCTTCTGACTCGGTGAAGAGGTACTTCACCGTAAATTGATTTGGATTATGGTCTGCCTCGATCACGTCATTCCACTGTCAGAAGGTGCTTTCGTCGAAGACGACGTCGCGAGACACGTGAGCTCGCCCCCCTACAGGATCATATAGTCTGTATGCCTTGCTCCCGGGTTCATAGCCGATGAAGACGACCTTCATCCCCCTGGGATCGAGCTTGGCGAGGTGGGAACGTGTTACCTTCATATATGCGACGCAGCCGAACACGCGAAAATGATGTACCGCTGGTTTTTTGTTGTACCAGGCCTCATATGGCGTCTTCCCGTCAAGGCTTCGGGTTGGTGACCGATTGAGGAGATAGACGGCCGTCATTACTGCCTCTTCCCAAAATCTCCCAGGCATCCCGGCCGTCACCAACAATGACCTTGCTGTCCCAACGATAGTCTGATTCCGGCGCTCCACCACTCCATTCTGTTGGGGGGAGTAGGGCGCCGTTAGGTGCCGTTGTATGCCGAT
>NW_019276682.1:0-1231 GCF_002738345.1 Cucurbita maxima | reverse complement strand
TTGTGAGGAATGATAAGGCTTGATGATTTATAATAGAATTTAAAAGAAATGTATTACATAAAACAGTAAAAGAGTGCTTCAAATCGAACCCTACTTCGAAAACCCAAATCTGGGACGTTTGAAGTACTTGCTAAAAAATCGAGTCACGGTCGACGTTTTTCAAAACTTTTGTGGGGAATGATTCTGCATAATGATTTAGAATCGAATTTTGAAGAATCATAGTGCATAAAATCGTAAAAGATTGCTTCAAATCGAACCCTACTTCGGAAACCCAAATCTTGGACGTTTGAAGTACGTGGTAAAAAAACCGAGTCACGGTCGACGTTTTTTAAAACTTTTGTGAGGAATGATTAGGCTTGATGATTTATAATAGAATTTAAAAGAACTGTATTACATAAAACAGTAAAAGAGTGCTTCAAATCGAACCCTATTTCGAAAACCCAAATCTGGGACGTTTGAAGTACGTGCTAAAAAATTGAGTCACGGTCGACGTTTTTCAAAACTTTTGTGGGGAATGATTCTGCATAATGATTTAGAATCGAATTTTGAAGAATCATAGTGCATAAAATAGTAAAAGATTGCTTCAAATCGAACCCTACTTCGGAAACCCAAATCTTGGACGTTTGAAGTACGTGGTAAAAAAACCGAGTCACGGTCGACGTTTTTTAAAACTTTTGTGAGGAATGATTAGGCTTGATGATTTATAATAGAATTTAAAAGAAGTGTATTACATAAAACAGTAAAAGAGTGCTTCAAATCGAACCCTATTTTGAAACACTAATCAGGGACGTTTGAAGTACGTGCTAAAAAAACCGAGTCACGGTCGACAGTTTTAAAACTTTTGTAGGGAATGATTATGCTTGATGATGTAGAAAAGAATTTCCAACAAGCGGAGTGCATCAAAACAGTAAAAGAGTCCTTCAAATCGAAACCTACTTCGAAAACCCAAATTTGGGACGTTTGAAGTATGTGGTAAAAAAACCGAGTCACGGTCGACATTTTTAAAAAGTTTTGTGTGGAATGATTAGGCTTTATGATTTAGAATAGAATTTCAACGAAACGGATTGCATAAAATAGTAAAAGTGTGCTTCAAAATGAGCCCTCCTTCGGAAACCCAAATCTGGGACGTTTGAAGTACGTGCTAAAAAAACCGAGTCACGGTCGACGTTTTTTAAAACTTTTGTGAGGAATGATTAGGCTTGATGATTTATAATAGAATTTAAAAGAAATG
>NW_019276681.1:0-1231 GCF_002738345.1 Cucurbita maxima | reverse complement strand
TCTGAAAAATATATTATTTGTTAACACACGAGAGAAAAAGGAATCCAATCCCGAATTTCGTTGTTTGGAAACAAACCCAAATCATCCGGTTCACCACTACCGAAATTCGAATTCAAAAGAAAATTAACAATCGTCGCTGCGGGGGATCAAACTCGTGGGAGTACTCACCACTCTACAACGACGACTTATAAAAAATATAATATTTGTTAACAAACCAGATTTTATATATGGCCATGACGAAAAGTAATTCAATTTTGAATCCGACTAAAATTGTAAAAACAAGATTAAACTATTTATTGTTCGTGATCAAACTTGGGTCACTGAGTGACAAGCAGGACTGCTCGCCCTTGTATTACAATACCTCTGGAACATATTAACTCGAATGACAAGCAGAAATACTCCCAAGTTTACCACTAAAACGACTCATAAAAAATAAATTATTTGTTAACGCTCCAGATTTTACCAATCGTCTTTAGAAAAAGTGATCCATTGTCAACGCTCTAGATTTTATCAATCGAAGATTCGGAATAAGTAATCCAATTTCAAATGCGGTGCAAATTTTCAAAAGAAAATTAAGCTTATTATTTTCGGGGTTCAAACTCAGGTCTCTTGAGTGACAAGCGGGAATACTCACTACTGTATTACATCGACCTCTGAAAAATGTATTATTTGTTAACACACGAGAGAAAAAGGAATCCAATCCCGAATTTCGTTGTAGGGAAACAAACCCATATCATCTGGTTCACCAATAACGAATTTTGAATTCAAAATAAAAATTAAAAATCGTCACTGCGTGGGATCAAACTCGTGGGAGTACTCACCACAATACAACGACGACTTTCGAAAACTATAATATTTGTTAACAAACCAGATTTTATCCATCGCGGTAACCAAAAGTAATTCAATTTTGAATCCGACTAAAATTGTAAAAACAATATTAAACTTGTTATTGTTCGGGATCAAACTTGGGTCACTGGAATCCGACTAAAATTGTAAAAACAATATTAAACTTGTTATTGTTCGGGATCAAACTTGGGTCACTGAGTGACAAGCAGGAATGCTCGCCCTTGTATTACAACGACCTCTGGAACATAATAACTCGACTGACAAGCGGAAATACTCTCCATTGTATCACTAAGACGACTCATAAAAAATAAATTATTTCTTAAAGCTACAGATTTAACAATCGTCTTTAGAAAAAGCGATCCATTGTGAACGCTCTAGATTTTAT
>NW_019276680.1:0-1231 GCF_002738345.1 Cucurbita maxima | reverse complement strand
GGCATGATGATTTAGAATAGTATTTCGAAGAAACGGAGTGTATATTACAGTAAAAAAGTGCTTAAAGTCGAACCCTATTCGTACACACCAAAACCGGGACGTTTGAAGAACGTGCTAAAAAAACCGAGTTACTGTCGATATTTTTAGAAACTTTTTTGGGGAATGATTAGGCATGATGATTTAGAATAGTATTTAGAACAAACGGAGTGTATATTACAGTAAAAAAGTGCTTAAGGTCGAACCCTGATTCGTAAACACCAAAACCGGGACGTTTGAAGAACGTGCTAAAAAAACCGAGTTACTGTCGATTTTTTAAGAAACTTTTTTTGGGAATGATTAGGCATGATGATTTAGAATAGTATTTCGAAGAAACGGAGTGTATATTACAGTAAAAAAGTGCTTAAAGTCGAACCCTGATTCGTAAACACCAAAACCGGGACGTTTGAAGAACGTGCTAAAAAAACCGAGTTACTGTCGCTTTTTTAAGAAACTTTTTTGGGGAAGGATTAGACATGATGATTTAGAATAGTATTTCGAAGAAACGGAGTGTATATTAAAGTAAAAAAGTGCTTAAAGTCGAACCCTGATTCGTAAACACCAAAACCGGGACGTTTGAAGAACGTGCTAAAAAAACCGAGTTACTGTCGGTTTTTTAAGAAACTTTTTTGGGGAAGGATTAGGCATGATGATTTAGAATAGTATTTCGAAGAAACGGAGTGTATATTACAGTAAATAAGTGCTTAAAGTCGAACCCTGATTCGTACACACCAAAACCGGGACGTTTGAAGAACGTGCTAAAAAAACCGAGTTACTGTCGCTTTTTTAAGAAACTTTTTTGGGGAAGGATTAGGCATGATGATTTAGAATAGTATTTCGAAGAAACGGAGTGTATATTACAGTAAATAAGTGCTTAAAGTCGAACCCTGATTCGTACACACCAAAACCGGGACGTTTGAAGAACGTGCTAAAAAAACCGAGTTACTGTCGATTTTTTAAGAAACTTTTTTTGGGAATGATTAGGCATGATGATTTAGAATAGTATTTCGAAGAAACGGAGTGTATATTACAGTAAAAAAGTGCTTAAAGTCGAACCCTGATTCGTACACACCAAAATCGGGACGTTTGAAGAACGTGCTAAAAAAACCGAGTTACTGTCGATTTTTTAAGAAACTTTTTTTGGGAATGATTAGGCATGATGATTTAGAATAGTATTTCGAAGAAACGGAGTGTA
>NW_019276679.1:566-1231 GCF_002738345.1 Cucurbita maxima | reverse complement strand
CCCTCCATTTTTCTCGTCTTGGTTCATGATTTTACAAACAGTAGTTTTATAAGCTTAGGACCTCACACACTCAACTTACTGATTTTACACTCAAGAACACTCGTGTTTAACACACAAAGGTAGGCTATTTGGAAAAGTTAATAATTTCTTATCAAGGTAGANTGTGGGCAGCCACCAGAGGTTAGTGGAGAGAGGTGAGGAAATATATATACATATATATATATATATATATATTAAATTCTAATTTAATTAATTAATTAATTTATTATTATTATTATTTTAACTATTTTTTTGTTTTTTTTATTTCTTTATTTATTAATTAATTGCACACTGAAAAAAAAAATGAATTCCAAAGAAAATGGTTGTGAAGATCGAACACAACAATTCCAGATTTATATGTTTTAGGAAAAATGAGAATAGAAATTTATTTGATCTTCAAATAAACGTGCAAATGGACTAATGATAAGAATATATTAAGGACAATATGATAAGATTTTTTTTTTTTTTCAAGATCTAAATATGATCTTTAACGGGACACTAAGAACAAAGTAGAAGGATAATGAAGAACGTTGGAAATGACAGTAAGAAAATAAATGACAGATTTAAAGAGACGATAAACAATAGCGGAAATTAAAGATAAAATCAATTCTAGAGTCGGCCACAAA
>NW_019276679.1:0-344 GCF_002738345.1 Cucurbita maxima | reverse complement strand
CAAATATGATGCTCGGATTTCTAAGGAAAACGTCTCAATTTGAGATCTGAATTACATTCATCAACGAATCTAATTTTTAGATAACATATTGTGGGTATTTATAGTCTCTCGAAAAAAGACGTTTGTGGCCGGGATTCAATCCCGATATGTTTGTGGACGGGATTTATTCCCGATCCCCTTTAATCTCCACAAAGAATAAGTCAAATTGACCATTTGGCTTTTACATAATTTATGAAATTAAACATAGATTTTTTTAACAAATGTTGATGTGCTTGAGTGGTTAATGCGACAGATTTGAAATTAATTGAGCTCTTCGCGCTTAGGTTCGAATTCTGTCATGCAAA
>NW_019276678.1:0-1232 GCF_002738345.1 Cucurbita maxima | reverse complement strand
CACGGTCGACGTTTTTCAACACATTTGTGGGGAATGATTAGGCATGTAGATGTACAATACAATTTCGAACCAACGGAGTGCATCAACACTGTAAAAGAGTGCTTCAAATCGAACCCTACTTCGTAAATCCAAATCTGGGACGTTTGAAGTACGTGCTAAAAAAACCGAGTCACGGTCGACGTTTTTCAAAACATTTGTGGGGAATGATTAGGCTTGTAGATGTAGAATACAATTTCGAACCAACGGAGTGAATCAAAATAGTAAAAGAGTGCTTCAAATCGAACCCTACTTCGGAAACCCAAATCTGGGACGTTTGAAGTACGTGCTAAAAAAACCGAGTCACGGTCGACGTTTTTCAAACCATTTGTGGGGAATGATTAGGCTTGTGGATGTAGAATACCATTTCGAACCAACGGAGAACGTGCTAAAAAAACCGAGTCACGGTCGACGTTTTTCAAAACATTTGTGGGGAATGATTAGGCTTGTGGATGTAGAATACAATTTCAAACCAACGGAGTACGTGCTAAACAAACCGAGTCACGGTCGACGTTTTTCAAAATATTTGTGGGGAATGATTAGGCATGTAGATGTAGAATACAATTTCGAACCAACGGAGTGCATCAACACTGTAAAAGAGTGCTTCAAATCGAACCCTACTTCGGAAACCCAAATCTGGGACGTTTGAAGTACGTGCTAAAAAAACCGAGTCACGGTCGACGTTTTTCAAACCATTTGTGGGGAATGATTAGGCTTGTGGATGTAGAATACAATTTCAAACCAACGGAGTACGTGCTAAACAAACCGAGTCACGGTCGACGTTTTTCAACACATTTGTTGGGAATGATTAGGCATGTAGATGTACAATACAATTTCGAACCAACGGAGTGCATCAACACTGTAGAAGAGTGCTTCAAATCGAACCCTACTTCGGAAACCCAAATCTCGGACGTTTGAAGTACGTGCTAAAAAAACCGAGTCACGGTCGACGTTTTTCAAAACATTTGTGGGGAATGATTAGGCTTGTGGATGTAGAATACCATTTCGAACCAACGGAGAACGTGCTAAAAAAACCGAGTCACGGTCGACGTTTTTCAAAACATTTGTAGGGAATGATTAGGCTTGTAGATGTAGAATACAATTTCGAACCAACGGAGTGCATCAAAACAGTAAAAGAGTGCTTCAAATCGAACCCTACTTCGGAAACCCAAATCTGGGACGTTTGAAGTACGTGC
>NW_019276677.1:746-1242 GCF_002738345.1 Cucurbita maxima | reverse complement strand
GAAGCACCATTGCCATTAGAGTTCATGCAATCCTCTGGAATAGATATGTTAAAAATTAGGCCGTTTGATAATTATTATGTTTTTTTTTTTCAAAATTATGTGTTTTATCTTTTTATTAAAAAAAAAACATTTAAATTTTAAGAAAAATTTCACTCCAAACTAAGTTTTTGAAAAATATTTTTATTTCTTTATTTTTTCTTCATTTTAGTTTTCCAAACATAGATTGATATGGAGTATTAGTTTTCAAAACTACTTCCCTACAATTGAACAATATTTATATTGTAAAATGGGATTAACTTCCTTTAAATTTATGTACTTTCTTTTTATTACTATGTTTACTTCTATCTCATGTTACTCCATTTGTATTTACTTCGTTTTATACTAAAGTTCATCGTAATTAATAAATCCTTGTGCTTAATACATTCCCTAGAAAAATAAACTTGTTTGTATCAGGATAAATTACAATGAATACGGAGAAAATAAATCCCAAAATTAA
>NW_019276677.1:0-736 GCF_002738345.1 Cucurbita maxima | reverse complement strand
AATATCAAAGCTTGAATGAATGGTTCCCATGCAATTCTACCACAAGAATGGCATGAAACTTATAAATGACATACATGGTGCTCAGATTTTGAAGGGGAACTTCTCAACTTGAGAGATCAATTTCATTCATCACAAATCTGATTTTTACATAAAAATTTGTGGGTATTTATAGTCTCCACACAAAAGAAGTTAGTGGCCAGGATTTAATCTTGATCCCCTTAAATCTTCACAAAAGACCATTAAAAATAAAGCTCCAAATGGTTCTTCCTCAATCTAATAAGCTTGTAACACATGAAATAATAGTTGAGAAGAATGAATGCTTGTTGAATCTTCTTGGCCTTGGATCGTGTAATAGGTCTAGTTGGAACATTTGAAACACCGTGATCCTTATCATCTTCTCCCTCTTCAAAAGAATTCGTCTTCGAATAAGAAAATCATCACCTACATCAATATGACTCAAGTCAGCAACATTGAAAGTAGGATGTGCTGAAAATTCTCATGGAAGATCATTTTATGTGCATTGTTATTAATTCTTTCAAGGACTTGATAAGGGTCAATCCCCTCTTGGAGGTAACTTTGTCTTCCTTTGAGATGAGAATCACTCCTTGCAAAAATGTATCAAAACTCAGTTACCGGGTTGAAAAAGGATTTCATTCTGTTCTTTGTTAATTCTTGAAGCAACATTGAAATTTTGTTTCTCAATTGTCTCCTTCCCCTCTTTATGCAATGTTTTGAT
>NW_019276676.1:0-1233 GCF_002738345.1 Cucurbita maxima | reverse complement strand
TTGAAGAACTCTTTTACTATTTTATGCACTCCGTTTCTTCGAAACTATATTGTAAATCATCAAGCCTAATCATTCCTCACAAAACTCTCGAAAATCGTCGAAAATGACTCGGTTTTTTTCGCACGTATTTCAAAAGCCCCAGATTTGGGTTTCCGAAGTAGGGTTCGATTTGAAGAACTCTTTTACTGTTTTATGCACTCCGTTTCTTCGAAACTATATTCTAAATCATCAAGCCTAATCATTCCTCACAAAACTTTCGAAAATCGTCGACAGTGTCTAGGTTTTTTCGCACGTACTTCAAACGTCCCAGATTTGGGTTTCCGAAGTAGGGTTCGATTTGAAGAACTCTTTTACTATTTTATGCACTCCGTTTCTTCGAAACTATATTCTAAATCATCAAGCCTAATCATTCCACACAAAACTTTCGAAAATCGTCGAAAATGACTCGGTTTTTTTCGCACGTACTTCAAAAGCCCCAGATTTGGGTTTCCGAAGTAGGGTTCGATTTGAAAAACTCTTTTACTGTTTTATGCACTCCGTTTCTTTGAAACTATATTCTAAATCATCAAGCCTAATCATTCCTCACAAAACTTTCGAAAATCGTCGAAAGAGACTAGGTGTTTTTTGGCACGTACTTCAAAAGCCCCAGATTTGGGTTTCCGAAGTAGGGTTCGATTTGAAGAACTCTTTTACTGTTTTATGCACTCCGTTTCTTCGAAACTATATTCTAAATCCTCAAGCCTAATCATTCCTCACAAAACTTTCGAAAATCGTCGAAAGGGACTAGGTGTTTTTTTGGCACGTACTTCAAACACCCCACATTTGTGTTTTCAAAGTAGGGTTCGATTTGACGAACTCTTTTACTGTTTTATGCACTCTGTTTCTTCGAAACTATATTCTAAATCATCAAGCCTAATCATTCCTCACAAAACTTTCGAAAATCGTCGAAAGGGACTAGGTGTTTTTTGGCACGTACTTCAAACGTCCCCGATTTGTGTTTTCGAAGTAGGGTTCGATTTGACGAACTCTTTTACTGTTTTATGCACTCCGTTTCTTCGAAACTATATTCTAAATCATCAAGCCTAATCATTCCTCACAAAACTTTTGAAAATCGTCGAAAGGGATTAGGTGTTTTTTGGCACGTACTTCAAACGTCCCCGATTTGTGTTTTCGAAGTAGGGTTCGATTTGACGAACTCTTTTACTGTTTTATGCACTCCGTTTCTTCGAAACT
>NW_019276675.1:0-1233 GCF_002738345.1 Cucurbita maxima | reverse complement strand
TATTCTAAATCATCAAGCCTTATCATTCCTCACAAAACTTTCGATAGACGTCGACCGTGACTCGGTTTTTTTAGCACGTACTACAAACTTCCCTTTTGGGTTTCTGAAGAGGGTTGGATTTGTAGAACTCTTTTACTATTTTCTGCACTCCGTTTCTTAGAAATAATATTCTGAAGAGGGTTGGATTTGTAGAACTCTTTTACTATTTTCTGCACTCCGTTTCTTAGAAATAATATTCTAAATCGGGTTGGATTTGTAGAACTCTTTTACTATTTTCTGCACTCCGTTTCTTAGAAATAATATTCTAAATCATCAAGCCTTATCATTCCTCTTTTACTATTTTCTGCACTCCGTTTCTTAGAAATAATATTCTAAATCATCAAGCCTTATCATTCCTCACAAAACTTTCGACAAACGTCGACCGTGACTCGGTTTTTTAAGCACGTACTACAAACTTCGCTGTTTGGATTTCCGAAGAAGGGTTCGATTTGAAGAACTCTTTTACTGTTTTGTGCACTCCGTTTCTTAGAAATAATATTCTAAATCATCAAGCCTTATCATTCCTCACAAAACTTTCGACAGACATCGACCGTGACTCGGTTTTTTTCGCACGTACTACAAACTTCCCGTTTTGGGTTTCCGAAGAGGGTTCGATTTGAAGAACTCTTTTACTAAATTCTGCACTCCGTTTCTTAGAAATAATATTCTAAATCGTCAAGCCTTATCATTCCTCACAAGAGTTTCAAAACACGAAGATTGTGACTCAGTTTTTTTAGCACGGACTACAAACTTCCCTGTTTGGGTTTCCGAAGAAGGGTTCGATTTGAAGAACTCTTTTCTGTTTCTTAGAAATAATATTCTAAATCATCAAGCCTTATCATTCCTCACAAAACTTTCGACAGACGTCGACCGTGACTCGGTTTTTTTAGCACGTACTACAAACTTCCCGTTTTGGGTTTCCGAAGAGGGTTCGATTTGAAGAACTCTTTAACTGTTTTCTGCACTCCGTTTCTTAGAAATAATATTCTAAATCGTCAAGCCTTATCATTCCTCACAAGAGTTTCGAAAAACGAAGATCGTGACTCGGTTTTTTTAGCACGGACTACAAAACTTCCCTGTTTGGGTTTACGAAGAAGGGTTCGATTTGAAGAACTCTTTTCCGTTTCTTAGAAATAATATTCTAAATCATCAAGCCTTATCATTCCTCACAAAACTTTCGATAGACGTCGACCG
>NW_019276674.1:0-1233 GCF_002738345.1 Cucurbita maxima | reverse complement strand
AGTGGATCAAAGTCATGAATCTTGAAATGGAGTCAAAGTACTTCGATTCAGTCTAGGAACTTGTAGATCAACCAGATGGGATAAAACCTATTGGTTGCAAATGGATCTATAAGAGAAAACGAGATTAAATCGGTAAGGTACAGACCTTTAAAAATTGACTTGTAGCAAAGGGTTATACCCAAAGAGAGGGGGTGGACTATGAAGAAACCTTCTTTCTGTTGAATTTTATGTCCTAAAACTCATAGTTTGTAAACAAAAACATATTCTATTTTTAATAAAGTTATTATTGTTGTTTATTCAGTAAATATTGTTATTGAATAAAGTGAACTTTACGATCATTAATCTAAATTCAATAAACTAAGAACACTTTGGCTATAGTATGATTACTTGAACTATATATAGAGACATAAGAGTTGATCAAGTTCAAGTATATAGTCAAAATGATCTATAGTATAAGGATAAGACTGAGTACCTTATTCTGGGGCCCACTTTTGTATATGATATACACAATGTGATCACTGAAATTGTACATGTGAAGACATGTGAGTGGGGGCGTCCTATGCAATGAGTATTGCATAAGATCGGACCATGAAGAAAATCGCTCCCACTTTATAATGTCGTTTACTGTTGAGACAAATTTTTTTTTCATTCGATGACCTAGGTAACTCAATCTTAATCCTAAACTAACCATGAACTCCAGTTTACTCGGAATTATCCTTAGATTTGCATGGGTGAGAGTGGCTGAAGTTCTCCGACTCAATAGGCTTCCCATTTCAGGGGTAAGACTGGGTAAATGGCTGGGGACGAGGGGTGCAAGATGGAATTCACTCCTACCCACTTTTAGGGATAGAAGAGAGGTAGTTCCCTTAAGTACTGACTCTAGGTCTTGAACAAGGGGCCCCACCCTCTCATTGGCCTGAGAGGGATTCGGTTTACTGGTTGGACCACAAATCAATTGTTCACTAGAGGATCAGTGAGACATAAGAAATAAGAAGTAACTTCAGGGGTAAAACGATAAATTGACCCAGCTCTAGTTATGAACAACTTGTGAAGGATCGACTTACTAATCATGGCTATATCAAATGGACAGAAATATATCTATAGTGAGGGGAGTGCAACTATTAGGCTATAGTGGAATGTCCTAGTAGTTAACGAATATTGGTTAACAAGGTTAATGAGTTTAACTGGTTAATCTTGGATCGTTGGAGCCCATGATCTATAGGTCCATTAGGT
>NW_019276673.1:0-1224 GCF_002738345.1 Cucurbita maxima | reverse complement strand
ATCATCAAGCCTTATCATTCCTCACAAAACTTTCGATAGACGTCGACCGTGACTCGGTTTTTTTAGCACGTACTACAAACTTCCCTTTTGGGTTTCCGAAGAGGGTTGGATTTGTAGAACTCTTTTATTGTTTTCTGCACTCCGTTTCTTAGAAATAATATTCTAAATCATCAAGCCTTATCATTCCTCACAAAACTTTCGACAAACGTCGACCGTGACTCGGTTTTTTAAGCACGTACTACAAACTTCCATGTTTGGGTTTCCGAAGAAGGGTTCGATTTGAAGAACTCTTTTACTGTTTTCTGCACTCCAATTCGTAGAAATAATATTCTAAATCATCAAGCCTTATCATTCCTCACAAAACTTTTGACAAACGTCGACCGTGACTCGGTTTTTTTAGCACGTACTTCAAACTTCCCTTTTGGGTTTCCGAAGAAGGGTTCCAGTTAAAGAACTCTTTTAGTGTTTTACGCACTCCGTTTCTTAGAAATAATATTCTAAATCGTCAAGCCTTATCATTCCTCACAAGAGTTTCGAAACACGAAGATCGTGACTCGGTTTTTTTAGCACGGACTACAAACTTCCCTGTTTGGGTTTACTAAGAAGGGTTAGATTTGAAGAACTCTTTTCTGTTTCTTAGAAATAATATTCTAAATCATCAAGCCTTATCATTCCTTACAAAACTTTCGACAGACGTCGAACGTCACTCGGTTTTTTTAGCACGTACTACAAACTTCCCGTTTTGGGTTTCCGAAGAGGGTTCGATTTGAAGAACTCTTTTACTGTTTTCTGCACTCCGTTTCTTAGAAATAATATTCTAAATCGTCAAGCCTTATCATTCCTCACAAGAGTTTCGAAAAACGAAGATCGTGACTCGGTTTTTTTAGCACGGACTACAAACTTCCCTGTTTGGGTTTACTAAGAAGGGTTAGATTTGAAGAACTCTTTTCTGTTTCTTAGAAATAATATTCTAAATCATCAAGCCTTATCATTCCTTACAAAACTTTCGACAGACGTCGAACGTCACTCGGTTTTTTTAGCACGTACTACAAACTTCCCGTTTTGGGTTTCCGAAGAGGAATCGATTTGAAGAACTCTTTACTGTTTTCTGCACTCCGTTTCTTAGAAATAATATTCTAAATCGTCAAGCCTTATCATTCCTCACAAGAGTTTCGAAAAACGAAGATCGTGACTCGGTTTTTTTAGCACGGACTACAAACTTCC
>NW_019276672.1:0-1233 GCF_002738345.1 Cucurbita maxima | reverse complement strand
TGCGTAAAACAGTAAAAGAGTTCTTCAAATGGAACCCTCCATCGGAAACCCAAACACGGTAGTTTGTAGTACGTGCTAAAAAAACCGAGTCACGGTCGACGTTTTTCGAAAGTTTTGTGAGGAATGACAAGGCTTGATGATTTAGAATATTATTTCTTAGAAACGGAGTGCGTAAAAATGTAAAAGAGTTCTTCAAATGGAACCCTTCTTCGGAAACCAAGATAGGGAAGTTTGTAGTACGTGCTAAAAAAACCGAGTCACGGTCGACGTTTGTCGAAAGTTTTGTGAGGAATGATAAGGATTGATGAGTTAGAATATTGTTTCATAGAAACGGAGTGCGTAAAACTGTAAAAGAGTTCTTCAAATGGAACCCTCCTTCGGAAACCCAAACAGAGAAGTTTGTAGTACGGGCTATAAAAACCGAGTCACGGTCGACGTTTGTCGAAAGTTTTGTGAGGAATGATAAGGCTTGATGATTTAGAATATTATTTCTAAGAAACGGAGTGCGTAAAACAGTAAAAGAGTTCTTCAAATGGAACCCTCCTTCGGAAACCCAAATAGAGAAGTTTGTTGTACGTGCTAAAAAAACCGAATCACGGTCGACGTTTGTCGAAAGTTTTGTGAGGAAGTATAAGGATTGATGATTTAGAATATTTTTCTAAGAAACGGAGTGTGTGAAACAGTAAAAGAGTTCTTCAAATGGAACCCTCCATCAGAAACCCAAACACGGTAGTTTGTAGTACGTGCTAAAAAAACCGAGTCACGGTCGACGTTTTTCGAAAGTTTTGTGAGGAATGATACGACTTGATGATTTAGAATATTATTTCTTAGAAACGGAGTGCGTAAAACAATAAAAGAGTTCTTCAAATGGAACCCTTCTTCGGAAACCAAGACAGGGAAGTTTGTAGTACGTGCTAAAAAAACCGAGTCACGGTCGACGTTTTTCGAAAGTTTTGCGAGGAATGAG
Source organism: Cucurbita maxima (assembly GCF_002738345.1). Lineage (NCBI taxonomy): Eukaryota > Viridiplantae > Streptophyta > Magnoliopsida > Cucurbitales > Cucurbitaceae > Cucurbita > Cucurbita maxima. Next base: position 266 of record NW_019276672.1, on the reverse strand, counting down.
AAGGCTTGATGATTTAGAATATTATTTCTAAGAAACGGAGTGCGTAAAACAGTAAAAGAGTTCTTCAAATGGAACCCTCCTTCGGAAACCCAAACAGAGAAGTTTGTAGTACGTGCTAAAAGAACCGAGTCACGGTCCATCGAAAGTTTTGTGTGGAATGATAAGGATTGATGATTTAGAATATTATTTCTAAGAAACATAGTGCGTAAAACAGTAAAAGAGTTCTTCAAATGGAACCCTTCTTCGGAAACCCAGACAGGGAAGTT
>NW_019276671.1:0-1210 GCF_002738345.1 Cucurbita maxima | reverse complement strand
CACCTACATCAAAGGGACTCAACTTAGCAACTTTGAAAGTAGAATGTATTGACAATTGTATAGGAAGATCAATTTTATTATTCCATACAATAAAATGAGTCATTTTACTAAATCATCACCTACATCAAAGGGACTCAACTTAGCAACTTTGAAAGTACAATGTATTGACAATTGTATAGGAAGATCAATTTTATTGTTCCATGCAATAAAATGAGTCATTTTACTNTGAAAGTAGAATGTATTGACAATTGTATAGGAAGATCAATTTTATTGTTCCATGCAATAAAATGAGTCATTTTACTAAATGTCTTACCGAGCATTTATAGTCAAATAAAGAATTAGGAATCCAAGCTATCTTTAGATCTACAAACACCACTCCAAATTGAATTGAGCTATTTATGCTTAACATTAAAATGAAAATTCATCACTAAAATTATTTACGCTAATTCATTGAAATTTTAAAAAGAAAACATCTCTAAATTTAGATAAGATAGTAAGATAGTAAGTTATAATACTTAGAATCAGGTGTGGTGAAGGTTGAATGAACACGTGACCTTCAAATCTTCAATATTACTCTCTCCCAACTAAGCTATCCCCTGTAACATTGAAAATGAAAATTCATAAATTTTAAAAAGAAATAATCACTAATTTTTTTATTGAATATTCAGGTTATGCAAGTTAGTCACCTTGAATTAGGTGCCGTGAACGTGGATCAAACCCGTGACCTTGAGATCTTTAGTGACTCTCTCCCAACTGAGTTAACCCGCTAACATTAAAAATAAAAATTCATCGGTAAAGATATAATCACTAATTTTTTTATTGAATATTCAGGTTATGCAAGTTAGTCACCTTGAACCTGGATCAAACCCGTGACCCCTTGAGATCTTTAGTGACTCTCTCCCAACTAAGCTATCCCGCTAACATTGAAAATGAAAATTCATAAATTTTAAAAAGAAATAATCACTAATTTTAGTTTGAATAAAGTTATGCAACTTAATGGACTTATGTAACGTAAACCAAGTGCCGTGAACGTGGATTAAACATGTAACCTTTAGATATTCAATCCCAACTGAGTTATCCCCACAATCATTAAAAATCAAAATTCATGTGTAAGGGTAATTTCGCTATTTCATTCTTCATTGAAATTTTAAAAATAAATAATAACTATTTTTTTATTGAATAGTTAGCTTATGCAAATGGAAACAGGTGC
>NW_019276670.1:363-1233 GCF_002738345.1 Cucurbita maxima | reverse complement strand
GTTTGAAGTACGTGCTAAAAAAACCGAGTCACGGTCGACGTTATTCAAAACTTTTGTGGGGAATGATCAGGATTGATGATGTAGAAAATAATTTCCAACGAAAGTTGTGCATCAAAACAGTAAAAGATTCCTTTAAATCGAACCCTAATTCGAATACCCAAATCTGGGTCGTTTGAAGTATGTGGTAAAAAAACCGAGTCACGCTCGACATTTTTAAAAAGTTTTGTGGGGAATGATTCGGCATAATGATTTAGAATAGAATTTCCAACAAACGGTGTGCATCAAAACCGTAAAAGAATCCTTCAAATCGAACCCTAATTCGAATACCCAAATCTGGGCCGTTTGAAGTATGTGGTAAAAAAACCGAGTCACGCTCGACATTTTTAAAAAGTTTTGTGGGGAATGATTATGCTTGAGGATTTAGAAAAGAGTTTCAAAGAAACGGAGTGCATAAAACAGTAAAAGTGTGCTTCAAATCGAATCCAACTTCGGAAACCCAAATCTGGGACGTTTGAAGTACGTGCTAAAAAAACCGAGTCACGGTCGACGTTTTTCAAAACTTTTGTGGGGAATGATTCGGCATAATGATTTAGAATAGAATTTCCAACAAACGGTGTGCATCAAAACAGTAAAAGAGTCCTTCAAATCGAACCCTAATTCGAATACCCAAATCTGGGCCGTTTGAAGTATGTGGTAAAAAAACCGAGTCGCGCTCGACATTTTTAAAAAGTTTTGTGGGGAATGATTATGCTTGAGGATTTAGAAAAGAGTTTCAAAGAAACGGAGTGCATAAAACACACTTTCAAATCGAATCCAACTTCGGAAACCCAAATCTGGAACGTTTGAAGTACGTGCTAAAAAAACCGAGAA
>NW_019276670.1:0-354 GCF_002738345.1 Cucurbita maxima | reverse complement strand
CAAATCTGGAACGTTTGAAGTACGTGCTAAAAAAACCGAGTCACGGTCGACGTTTTTCAAAACTTTTGTGGGGAATGATTCGGCATAATGATTTAGAATAGAATTTCCAACAAACAGTGTGCATCAAAACCGTAAAAGAATCCTTCAAATCGAACCCTAATTCGAATACCCAAATCTGGGCCGTTTGAAGTATGTGGTAAAAAAACCGAGTCACGCTCGACATTTTAAAAAAGTTTTGTGGGGAATGATTCGGCATAATGATTTAGAATAGAATTTCCAACAAACGGTGTGCATCAAAACAGTAAAAGAGTCCTTCAAATCGAACCCTAATTCGAATACCCAAATCTGGGCCGT
>NW_019276669.1:0-1233 GCF_002738345.1 Cucurbita maxima | reverse complement strand
GTCGCTTCTTACATACGACAGTTGTAAATGTATTTTATGGCTTCATGTCTAAGGGAGAAGAACGGTTGTCCAAACATCCCTTTTAGAGATTCCATAACTCTTAGTAATTCTTCGGAAGTGTGACCCGTCATTTTCAGACCTCAGAGATCGGTCCCAACAATGCTATCGAACGAAAAAGCCAAAGTTGGGAACGGACCTAAGAAATCCTATCCATTTCTAGAGTTTGTGTTGTTTCGACTCCCATGTTACAACCCTCCAAATTGGTAGTAGCTTTTGGACAACATGTAGGTGGAACATGGGACTCTCACGGTGCAACCTAGTGGTGGAGACCATAGGAGGTGTTGATATACTTCCTTCTCCCACTTACTATAAATACTTTCTCTATTCACCTTGTTATTGACTCATGCAAATACCTTCCAAATGGAGAACGCTCTCAGGGCGACACAAGGCCGAGCATGAATCTCACGGTGTGAATTTTTCAGAGAGCGTAAAAGGAAAACGATGTATCTCATATATCTTTTTCCTCCCACTAAGTATTTTAGACGGTTGGGTATACCTATTACTTCGTTATATTCCGACTAATTAAATATAGCTTAAGTCTAGGTTATTTTTCTAAAACTTATATCACTTAAGCATGCTCATAAAACTAGGCTAACTAAGCTCAAGTACTGGTCCGATCTCCAGGTAGTAGGTGTTTTGTAAACCGTCAACGTAAGTACCTCCGGCCTTAGACAAGATCGTGCCAGGTGAGCTTTCTCGTAACTGCAATTTTGTAAGACATCGACCTATTTTAACTATTAAAATGGATCGTTCTCGGTTCTTAACCCTGAGTGAGCATGTACTTAACTTTATTATAGATTTTAACGTCTATCTCGTTTTATGACATTGAAAATAACCTATAACATGCATCTAACATGCTTTATATAACAATTATATAATCATCCATTCCATGCAATAATATAACAATTTATATCTATCACTCATGGAACCCTAAACATGCATACTATAAATTATAATAATTATAACATACTTGGAATGCATGAAACATGCTTAGCCTATGGTGAGATTTTAAATCTATATGACATACTTTGTGCATATACCTTTTTTATTTAATTAAAACATACATTCATAATGCATAATTAATTAAACACGCTAAAGTGGATTGGTTTTGGCATTTTAAAACAAGCAATTAACTAAATTATTACATTAATAATTAAAAATAACTTGAACCGC
>NW_019276668.1:0-1233 GCF_002738345.1 Cucurbita maxima | reverse complement strand
ATTTTGTATGGCTAAGAGGGAGGAGAGAGAGAATCAGAAAAGAGAATAACTAAAAAGAGGGAGAGGTAGGGAGAGAGGTAGATTATTTAGCTTTTATGTAGAACTTGAGCTGAGAGGTAGAATTGACTGAGTGAGGTAGAAATGGTAGTGGAGAGAGCAGATGGATTAATGTAGAAATTTAAAATAACTTGATTTGAAATAACATGATTTTAAACAGTCATTTCCCTTTCGAAAGAAATTTAAAATAACTTGATTTGAAATAACATGATTTTAAACAGTCATTTCCCTCTCGAACGATGCAGACGCATAGAGGGAGACATTTCCCTCAAATTAAAGGAAGCAGAGAGCAAAGAGAGAGGCATTTCCTCAAGCTAAAGGATGTAGAGAGCAGAGGGGGTGTGCCTAGAGCAGATAGTAGAGAGGGAGGGAGAGAAATATCTTTCACTAATGGAGTAATTATTGGGTTTTGAAGTGTTATGTTTGGGCTTGGGTTTGGGCTTTGGTCAAAGACGAGAGAAGATTGTAGATTGGGCTTTAATTTTTTTTAATATTTTCGGGTTGGGTCGGGTTGACCCAATCATTTCTTTTGGTGCCCGAACCCAACCCAAATCAGATCGGGTTAAAAAAAATGGACCCAACCCAAAACCGAAATCCAACACAACCCAACCCAACCCTTATATTTCGGGTTGGGTTCTCGAGTTTTCGGGTTGGGTGTACACCCCTAGTGTACGATTCACATCGGGTTCATGTTCTATAGTTTGTTTGTGTATTCATCAATGTATTTATGGATGAAACTTTGATCAATGAATTAATAAGTATTTTATTTTATTCTTATTCCACGCACCATGAGAACACTCTAGGCTCTAGGTGAAGGGTCCTTGCTATTCATAGACATTGGTAAATTATATAATTATGGGATCCGTGGCGCAATGGTAGTGCATCTGACTCCAGATCAGAAGGTTGCGTGTTTGATTCATATCGGGTTCATGTTCTATAGTTTGTTTGTGCATTCATCAACATATTTATGTATGATACCTGGCTCTAGGTGAAGTATTCATTCTATTCATAGACTTTGGTAAACTATATAATTATGGGATCCGTGGCGTAATGGTAGCGCGTCTGACTCCAGATCAAAAGGTTGCGTGTTCGATTCACGTCGGGTTCATGTTTGTCTCTGCATTCAATAATGTAGTATTTATGGAAGAAACTTGTGATCAATGAATTAATAAATAT
>NW_019276667.1:0-1166 GCF_002738345.1 Cucurbita maxima | reverse complement strand
GCGAGAACCAATCCGAGTAATCTACAATGGGGAGACCCCTTAAAGCAACAAACGAGAATGGCTCAGTTGATAGCAGGGTTAAAGAAAAGGTGAGTATGAAAAGACATATCGCGTAACCGTCCCTTTATGCAGCTTCATTCTTTCTTGATCTTGGAACCGACTTTATGAAAAAAAATCAGTCTTTCAGCTGAAAGTGTGACTGTTGGGTATGGATAAGCGAACCTCTTGGTTCGAGGGAAACCGGAGATGTTTGCTAAGAAAGCTAAGCAGACAAGTACAGGATAGGCAAAATGCACACTCAAATTGATTGACATGATCCCTCTCCCTCTCTCTTTGGCTAGTTGGCTAGTTACACGATAAGCGGGAAAGCATACCAGGGAAGGAAAGAAAGGCTGCTCGATCTCCTGTAAGGCCAACCCTCAACGGCGAGCTCACCAGGCAATGCTATAAGTCCAATAGAAGTCCAAGGTTTCGTCTACTACGGACTAGGAAGCTCTTGGAGGATCTAACATGACATGAGAAATACATTTGATTATGGCAACTAATAGATAACGAACTTTTTGGTAGAAATTGAATGATCCCTTGGCTCGGGCAAGAAAAGGAAAAGGTAGTCGTACTCCTACTTTTTCCGTCGGACGAGAGGAAAGTTTGAGCTGAAAGATTGAATCACACTAGGTAAGAAAGAGTATGAGTATTAAGAGCATGATGGTAAGTATAAAATGATGTGTCTTGGAGAATAAAGCCTTGGGATGGGATGTTAAGAAAGACTATGAGTACTAAGAAAGTGATGGTAAGTATAAAATAACGTGTCTTGGAGAATAAAGCCTAGGGATGATATGTTAAGAAAGACTATGAGTATTAAGAGCATGATGGTAAGTACAAAATGTCGAATATGAAGTTAGGTTGATGTCAAATATGAAGAATCACACCACTAAACCAAATGCCTTTTCTTGAACATCCAATATTTTTAGCTTTTACTCAAATATATTTTCTCTTAGTGGGAGGACATTGTTATAATATAAAAGGGTTATCAAATAAACCAACCCAACAAAAAAAAAAAACAAACTAAATCAATTTGGGTTGGATTGATTCGGTTCAGTTCATCCGTTTGTTTGATTTAATTTTTCCATTTTGTCTCGTATGACAAGAAAATAAAGTTGAATTGA
>NW_019276666.1:0-1235 GCF_002738345.1 Cucurbita maxima | reverse complement strand
TGGGTTTCCGAAGAAGGGTTCATTTGAAGAACTCTTTTACTGTTTTACGCACTCCGTTTCGTAGAAATAATATTCTAAATCATCCAGCCTTATCATTCCTTACAAAACTTTCGACAAACGTCGACCGGACTCGGTTTTTTTAGCACGTACTACAAACTTCCCTGTTTGGGTTTCCGAAGAAGGGTTCATTTGAAGAACTCTTTTATTGTTTTACGCACTCCGTTTCTTAGAAATAATATTCTAAATCATCAAGCCTTATCATTCGTCACAAAACTTTCGACAAACGTCGACCGTGACTCGGTTTTTTTAGCACGTACTACAAACTTCCCTGTTTGGGTTTCCGAAGAAGGGTTCATTTGAAGAACTCTTTTATTGTTTTACGCACTCCGTTTCGTAGAAATAATATTCTAAATCATATAGCCTTATCATTCCTTACAAAACTTTCGACAAACGTCGACCGTGACTCGGTTTTTTTAGCACGTACTACAAACTTCCCTGTTTGGGTTTCCGAAGAAGGGTTCATTTGAAGAACTCTTTTATTGTTTTACGCACTCCGTTTCGTAGAAATAATATTCTAAATCATATAGCCTTATCATTCCTTACAAAACTTTCGACAAACGTCGACCGTGACTCGGTTTTTTTAGCACGTACTACAAACTTCCCTGTTTGGGTTTCCGAAGAAGGGTTCATTTGAAGAACTCTTTTACTGTTTTACGCACTCCGTTTCGTAGAAATAATATTCTAAATCATATAGCCTTATCATTCCTTACAAAACTTTCGACAAACGTCGACCGTGACTCGGTTTTTTTAGCACGTACTACAAACTTCCCTGTTTGGGTTTCCGAAGAAGGGTTCATTTGAAGAACTCTTTTATTGTTTTACGCACTCCGTTTCTTAGAAATAATATTCTAAATCATCAAGCCTTATCATTTCTCACAAAACTTTCGACAAACGTCGACCGTGACTCGGTTTTTTTAGCACGTACTACAAACTTCCCTGTTTGGGTTTCCGAAGAAGGGTTCATTTGAAGAACTCTTTTACTATTTTACGCACTCCGTTTCTTAGAAATAATATTCTAAATCATCCAGCCTTATCATTCCTTACAAATCTTTCGACAAACGTCGACCGTGACTCGGTTTTTTTAGTACGTACTACAAACTTCCCTGTTTGGGTTTCCGAAGAAGGGTTCATTTGAAGAACTCTTTTATTGTTTTACGCACTCCGTTTCTTAGAAA
>NW_019276665.1:671-1235 GCF_002738345.1 Cucurbita maxima | reverse complement strand
ATTTCACCACCCTCCCCCTCCAAATGGAGCGTGAGAGAGGCAACAGCGGCGGCAACGCAAGAGCAAGCGTCATTCTTTCATGCTTCGTTTAGCAATAATACGTAGGCAACATTGTTCCAGGGGTTTTACCAAGCACATCATGCCGCCAGATGCACGGCGTCCGAGAGTGCAAGCAACCGACACACATTTCGCAACAACCCATTCAAAAGGTTTGAAGCGATATGCAAAGCGGGCTTCCAAGTTCGTCATGCACCCGACAAGGGTGCCGACAGAAAGGGACTAACAAGACTCGATGCCTACCGGTGCACGAGGTAATCTGTGCAAGAACCAACGGACTACGGTCACTCAAAATACTTTGGGACACACCAATGAGGAGGGGATGTCGCCTACAGTTTGACGCCCGAGCATCAAGCCTACAGACCCAAGCAACCAAATCGCCACTCATGCGCCGTACGCTAAAACGACCTTGGACGACGATCGACTATTCACACCGACCGCGAGCGGGGGTTCAAAATCATCATTCGAAGCCAAGCCCAAAGCGTCGTGCGCGGTCAGGCCATCAAC
>NW_019276665.1:0-372 GCF_002738345.1 Cucurbita maxima | reverse complement strand
ACATTCTATGATCAACTAGTCTCATGTCGCACGCCCAAAGGCACCCGATTCCAACCAGCCGAACATGTTCTGGCACCACAGGCCTTCAAAACATAGGGCTGCCCCAAGGATGGCCCGACGGCGTCACCACAACGCCGCACGCTCGACGAGGCTCATGTTGGACGTCCGAAGGCACCCAACTCCACCCCACCTTGCACGCTTTGTCGTCGTTCCGACCATCCACCATCCCGAAGGCAGCACAAGTTAGAAGGCCACATTCTATGATCAACTAGTCTCATGTCGCACGCCCAAAGGCACCCGATTCCAACCAGCCGAACATGTTCTGGCACCACACGCCTTCAAAACATAGGGCTGCCCCAAGGATGGCCCGAC
>NW_019276664.1:0-1235 GCF_002738345.1 Cucurbita maxima | reverse complement strand
ACGATCTACTTTTTTCGAAAGTTTTGTGAGGAATGATAAGGCTTGATGATTTAAAATATTATTTCTAAGAAACGGAGTGCATAAAAGAGTAAAAGAGTTCTTCAAATCGAACCCTTCTTCAGAAACCTAAACAGGGAAGTTTGTTGTACGTGCTAAAAAAACCGAGTCCCGGTTGACGTTTGACAAGTGTTTTGTGAGTAATGATATGGCTTGATGATGTAGAATATTATTTCTAAGAAACAGAGTGCATAAAATAGTACAAGAGTTCTTCAAATGGAACCCTTCTTCGGAAACCCAAACAGAAAAGTTTGTAGTACGAGCTAAAAAAACCGAGTCACGGTTGACGTTTGACAAAAGTTTTGTGAGGAATGATATGGCTTGATGATGTTGAATATTATTTCTAAGAAACGGAGTGCATAAAACAGTAAAAGAGTTCTTCAAATGGAACCCCTCTTCGGAAACCCAAACATGGAAGTATTTAGTACGTGCTAAAAAAACCGAGTCACGGTCGACGTTCGTCAAAAGTTTTTTGTGGAATGATATGGCTTGATGATGTAGAACATTATTTGTAAGAAACGGAGTGCATAAAAGAGTAAAAGAGTTCTTCAAATCGAACCCTTCTTCGGAAACCCAAACAGGGAAGTTTGTAGTATGTGCTAAAAAAACCGAGTCACGGTCGACGTTCGTCAAAAGTTTTTCAAACAGGGAAGTTTGTAGTATGTGCTAAAAAAACCGAGTCACGGTCGACGTTCGTCAAAAGTTTTTTAAGGAATGATATGGCTTGATGATGTAGAATATTATTTCTAAGAAACGGAGTGCATAAAAGAGTAAAAGAGGAATGATATGGCTTGATGATGTAGAATATTATTTCTAAGAAACGGAGTGCATAAAAGAGTAAAAGAGTTCTTCAAATCGAACCCTTCTTCGGAAACCCAAACAGGGAAGGTTTTAGTACGTGCTAAAAAAACCGAGTCACCGTCCATGTTTTTCGAAAGTCTTGTGAGGAATGATAAGGCTTGACGATTTAGAATATTATTTTTAAGAAACGGAGTGCATAAAACAGTAAAAGAGTTCTTCAAATGGAACCCTTCTTTGGAAACCCGAACAAGGAAGTTTGTAGTACGTGCTAAAAAACCGAGTCACGATCGACGTTTGTCAAAAGTTTTGTGAGGAATGATATGGCTTGATGATGTAGAATATTATTTCTAAGAAACGGAGTGCATAAAACAGTAAAA
>NW_019276663.1:851-1236 GCF_002738345.1 Cucurbita maxima | reverse complement strand
TTCTACACTCCGTTTCTTCGACATTCTATTATAAATCATCAAGACTAAACTAAACATTCCCACCAAAAGTTTCGAGAAACGTCGACCGTGAAACGGTTTTTTTAGCACGTACGTCTAACTAACCAGGCTAGGGAATCGATTTACAGCACTCTTTTACAGTTTTATGCACTCCATTTCTTCAAAATTCTATTTTTAAATCATTATTCCCGATCACTCCGAGCAGGAATTTCAAAAAACGCCGACCGCTACTCAGTTTTTTTATCACGTGGTTCAAATGTCCAGGATTAGGGTTCACAAATTAGGGTTTCGATTTTAAGCGCTATTTTTCTACACTCCGTTTCTTCGACATCCTATTCTAAATCATCAAGACTAAACTAAACATTCC
>NW_019276663.1:0-519 GCF_002738345.1 Cucurbita maxima | reverse complement strand
TACGTCTAACTAACCAGGTTAGGGAATCGATTTACAGCACTCTTTTACTGTTTTATGCACTCCATTTCTTCAAAATTCTATTTTTAAATCATTATTCCCGATCACTCCGAGCAGGAATTTCGAAAAACGCCGAACGCTACTCAGTTTTTTTATCACGTGGTTCAAACGTCAGGGATTAGGGTACACACATTAGGGTTTCGATTTTAAGCACTATTTTTCTACACTCCGTTTCTTCGACATCCTATTCTAAATCATCAAGACTAAACTAAACATTCCCAACAGAAGTTTCGAGAAACGTCGACCGTGACACGGTTTTTTTAGCACGTACGTCTAACTAACCAGGTTAGGGAATCGATTTACAGCACTCTTTTACTGTTTTATGCACTCCATTCCTTCAAAATTCTATTTTTAAATCATTATTCCCGATCACTCCGAGCAGGAATTTCGAAAAACGCCGACCGCTACTCAGTTTTTTTATCACGTGGTTCAAACGTCGAGGATTAGGGTTCACAAATTAGG
>NW_019276662.1:0-1237 GCF_002738345.1 Cucurbita maxima | reverse complement strand
CGCTTCTCCAGACTATAATTCGAACGTCGAGGGCGCCCGATTCTCAAGCTGGGCTCTTCCCACTTCGCTCGCCGTTACTAAGGGAATCCTTATAAGTTTCTTTTCCTCTGCATATTAATATGTTTAAACTCAGCGAGTAGTCCCGCCTGACCTGGGGTCTCGTCGAGAGCATCGTCTTTGGGGACAATGTTCAAAGGGTCAACATAAGATTCCTCCCTCCCTCCCTCACTCACAAAAAGGAGGCACCCAAGCTGTGATCTAGACATGATACCGAGGTTGAATCAACCACCGTAGTGTCACGACAACAGATGCCGAGGACTCAATTTTAAGCCATTCGTGCGACGGTGCACACGGGAGGCCAACATGTGCCCCTGCCAATGCAACAAACCTAAGTGGTTGTTGTATGTGGGGGACGCGATGCGTGACGCCCAGGCAGACGTGCCCACGGCCAGAAGGCTCCGGGCGCAACTTGCGTTCAAAGACTCGGTGGTTCACGAGATCCTGCAATTCACACAAAGTATCGCATTTCACTACGTTCTTCATCGATGAGAGAGCCGAGATATCCATTGTCGAGAGTCGTTGTGAATAATACGACAAGAATGCTTTGCCCCCCTCACACCAAGATCGGGGCAAGGGGAAAGCTTATACGTTTGAGATCCTTGGCGCGACTTGCGCCAGTTTTTGCTTGNCATTCTCACTAACACCCAAACCCACACCACCCCAACTCACGCATGCATTTTAGATGGCATTGCATTGGAGCATGTTCAATCTTCAACACTTAACACGTAGAATCATTACTTTTCCTATAACCTCCATGGCACTTGAAAGAAATAAATTGGTTTATTGTGTGGGGAGGGACGAATCGAAGCGACGATGGGCTTAATCTCAGTGGATTGTGGCAGCATGGCCCTCTGCCACTTACAATACCCAGTCGCATATTTAAGGAATTGTGCGAATCAACCGTTCCACTCGTACTAGGTTAAATTACTATTGCGACACTGTCATCAGTAGGGTAAAACTAACCTGTCTCATGACGGTCTAAAAAACCCAGCTCACGTTCCCTATTGGTGGGTGAAAAATCCAACACTTGGTGAATTCTGCTTCACAATGATAGGAAGAGCCGACATCGAAGGATAGAAAAGAACCGGCACTATGAACGCTTGGCTGCCACAAGCCAGTTATCCCTGTGGTAACCTTTCTGACACCTCTAGCTTCAAATTCCGAAGGTCTAAAGGAT
>NW_019276661.1:0-1237 GCF_002738345.1 Cucurbita maxima | reverse complement strand
GCTTTCCTTCCCCACAAGTTGACACGTGGCTTGACGAAAAATTTTCTCTCATGAGAGTCGAAATACTGAATTTGGCCTTCAAAGTGAGTTCATTTACCTCCTTGTTCGTGAAAAGACTCTAAGAAATTCTCAAATTTCATATTTCATAAAAGAACATATCGAACAGCCAAAACTAGTTCATTTACCAACAAGAACATATCGAACGGCCAAAACTAGTCCATTTACCAACTTCTTGTTCCTCCTTGTTCGTGAAAAGACTCTAAGAAATCCTCAAATTTCATCTTTCATAAAATAACATATCGAACGGCCAAAACTAGTTCATTTACCAACTTCTTGTTCCTGAAATGACTCTCATAAATCCTCTAAAGAAAAACTGTGAACGGCCGTATCATCGGTTTAAAGTTCGTAGTGTTGTAACCCCGTCCACGTTTTTAACACGATAATCTTACAACTGAGCTAATTGGGCAAAGATTTTATGCACATTATAGATCGTTAGCTTCTAATCCAGCCAATCGAGTTTCGTTTACGTAACTTTATGCATAATAAACTTAAAAAAGTCATTATCTTCTAAAAATCGTAGTGTTTTAACTCGTATAATGAAAAGATATAATTAAAAATGAGAGAAATTGGCCCATGCAGGTCTTGAACCTGCGACCTTCGCGTTATTAGCACGACGCTCTAACCAACTGAGCTAATAGGCCATAGATTTTCTTGCCTGACAATGCACTTGACGTGTTATTCTACCCTATCGTTAAGACGTGTCCCTCAGGCTGTCTGACACGCTTTCCCTCCGGCAAGTTGACACTTGGCTTGCCGGCTTTCTCACGCGCTTTCCTTCCCACAAGTTGACACGTGGCTTGCCGAAAAATTTTCTCTCATGAGAGTCGCAATACTGAATCTGGCCTTCAAAGTGAGTTCATTTACCTCCTTGTTCGTGAAAAGACTCTGAGAAATACTCGAATTTCATCTTTCGTAAAAGAACATATCGAACGGCCAAAAATAAGTTCATTTACCTCCTTCTTGTTCCTGAAATGACTCTCAGAAATCCTCGAATTTCATCCTTCATGTAAGAACATATCGAACGACTCAGATCTAAAGAAAATTTTGAACGGCCGTATCATCGGTTTAAAGTTCGTAGTGTTGTAACCCCGTATCATGAAAAGATATTATTATGAATTAATAAAATTTGGCCTATGTAATTTGTCGAATCTACAACCTTCACGTTATTAACACAACA
>NW_019276660.1:0-1238 GCF_002738345.1 Cucurbita maxima | reverse complement strand
TTGGGTTTCCGAAGAAGGGTTCGATTTGAAGAACTCTTTTACCCTTTTATGCACTCCGTTTCTTAGAAATAATATTCTAAATCATCAGGCCTTATCATTCCTCACAAAACTTTCGAAAAAAGTAGATGGTGACTCGGTTTTTTTATCACGTACTAAAAACTTCCCTGTTTGGGTTTCCGAAGAAGGGTTGGATTTGAAGAACTCTTTTACTGTTTTATGCACTACGTTTCTTAGAAATAATATTTTACATCATCAAGCCATATCATTCCTCACAAGACACTTGTAAAACGACGACCGTGACTCGGTTTTTTTAGCACGTACTACAAATTTCCCTGTTTGGGTTTCCGAAGAAGGGTTCGATTTGAAGAACTCTTTTACTGTTTTATGCACTCTGTTTCTTAGAAATAATATTCTACATCATCAAGCCATATCATTCCTCACAAAACTTTTGACAAACGTCGACCGTGACTCGGTTTTTTTATCACGTACTAAAAACATCCCTGGTTGGGTTTTCGAAGAAGGGTTCGATTTGAAGAACTCTTTTACCCTTTTATGCACTCCGTTTCTTAGAAATAATATTCTACATCATCAAGCCATATCATTCCTCACAAAACTTTTTACAAACGTCGACCGTGATTCGGTTTTTTTATCACGTACTAAAAACTTCCTTGTTTGGGTTTCTGAAGAAAGGTTCGATTTGAAGAACTCTTTTACTGTTTTATGCACTCTGTTTCTAAGAAATAATATTCTACATCATCTAGCCATATCATTCCTCACAAGACACTTGTAAAACAACGACCGTGACTCGGTTTTTTTATCACGTACTCCGTTGGTTCGAAATTGTATTCTACATCTACTAGCCTAATCATTCCCCACAAATGTTTTGAAACACGTCGACCGTGACTCAGTTTTTTAGCACGTACTACAAACTTCCCTGTTTGGGTTTCCGAAGAAGGGTTCGATTTGAAGAACTCTTTTACTGTTTTATGCACTCTGTTTCTAAGAAATAATATTCTACATCATCTAGCCATATCATTCCTCACAAGACACTTGTAAAACAACGACCGTGACTCGGTTTTTTTAGCACGTACTACAAACTTCCCTGTTTTGGTTTCCGAAGAAGAGTTCGATTTGAAGAACTCTTTTACCCTTTTATGCACTCCGTTTCTTAGAAATAATATTCTAAATCATCAAGCCTTATCATTCCTCACAAAACTTTCGAAAAAAGTCGATCGTGA
>NW_019276659.1:510-1239 GCF_002738345.1 Cucurbita maxima | reverse complement strand
CAAGCCTTATCATTCCTCACAAAACTTTCGAAAAACGACGATCGTGACTCGGTTTTTTTAGCACTTAATTAAAACTTCCACGATTCGGGTTTCCGAAGTAGGGTTCGATTTGAAGAACTCTGTTGACGTTTTTATGCACTCCGTTTCTTAGCAATAAGATGATAAATCATGAAGCCTTATCATTCCTCACAAAACTTTCGAAAAACGAGGATCGTGACTAGGTTTTTTTAGCACATACTTCAAATTTCCCAGAATTGGGTTTCCGAAGTAGGGTTCGATTTGAAGAACTCTGTTGACGGTTTTATGCACTCCGTTACTTAGAAATAATATGATAAATCATCAAGCCTTATCATTCCTCACAAAACCCTCGAAAAACGACGATCGTGACTAGGTTTTTTTAGCACGTACTTCAAATTTCCCAGATTTGAGTTTCCGAAATAGGGTTCGATTTGAAGAACTCTTTTGACGGTTTTATGTACTCCGTTTGTTAGAAATAATATGATAAATCATCAAGCCTTATCATTCCTCACAAAACTTTCGAAAAACGACGATCGTGACTCGGTTTTTTTAGCACGTACTTAAAATTTTTCAGATTTGGGTTTCCGAAGTAGGGTTCGATTTGAAGAATTCTGTTGACGGTTTTATGCACTCTGTTTCATAGAAATAAAATGATAAATCATCAAGCCTTATCATTCCTCACAAAACTTTCGAAAAACGACGATCGTGACT
>NW_019276659.1:0-430 GCF_002738345.1 Cucurbita maxima | reverse complement strand
TTGGGTTTCCGAAGTAGGGTTCGATTTGAAGAACTCTGTTGACGGTTTTATGCACTCCGTTACTTAGAAATAATATGATAAATCATCAAGCCTTATCATTCCTCACAAAACCCTCGAAAAACGACGATCGTGACTAGGTTTTTTTAGCACGTACTTCAAATTTCCCAGATTTGAGTTTCCGAAATAGGGTTCGATTTGAAGAACTCTTTTGACGGTTTTATGCACTCCGTTTGTTAGAAATAATATGATAAATCATCAAGCCTTATCATTCCTCACAAAACTTTCGAAAAACGACGATCGTGACTCGGTTTTTTTAGCACGTACTTCAAATTTCCCAGATTTGGGCTTCCGAAGTAGGGTTCGATTTGAAGAACTCTTTTACTGTTTTATGCACTCCGTTTCTTAGAAATAATATTCTAAATCATCAAGC
>NW_019276658.1:676-1239 GCF_002738345.1 Cucurbita maxima | reverse complement strand
GATTCCCTAACCTGGTTAGTTAGAAGTACGCGCTAAAAAAACTGTGTCACGGTCGACGTTTCTCGAAACTTTTGTTGGGAATATTTAGTTTAGTCTTGATGATTTAGAATAGAATGTCAAAGAAACGAAGTGTAGAAATATAGTACTTAAAATCGAAACCCTAGTTTCTGAATCCTAATCCAGGAAGTTTGAAGTACGTGCTAAAAAAACTGTGTCACGGTCGACGTTTTTTCGAAATTCCTGCTCGGAGTGATCGGGAATAATGATTTAGAATAGAATTTTGAAGAAATGGAGTGCATAAAACAGTAAAAGAGTGCTTTAAATCGATTCCCTAACCTGGTTACTTTGAAGTACGTGCTAAAAAAACTGTGTCACGGTCGACGTTTCTCGAAACTTTTGTTGGGAATGTTTAGTTTAGTCTTGATGATTTAGAATAGAATGTCAAAGAAACGGAGTGTAGAAAAATAGTACTTAAAATCGAAACCCTAATTTTTGAACCCTAATCCAGGAAGTTTGAACCACGTGATAAAAAAACTTAGTAGCGGTCGGCGTTTTTCGAAATT
>NW_019276658.1:0-279 GCF_002738345.1 Cucurbita maxima | reverse complement strand
GAAGTACGTGCTAAAAAAACTGTGTCACGGTCGACGTTTCTCGAAACTTTTGTTGGGAATGTTTAGTTTAGTCTTGATGATTAAGAATAGAATGTCAAAGAAACGGAGTGTAGAAAAATAGTACTTAAAATCGAAACCCTAATTTCTGAATGCTAATCCAGGAAGTTTGAAGTACGTGCTAAAAAAACTGTGTCACGGTCGACGTTTTTTCGAAATTCCTGCTCGGAGTGATCGGGAATAATGATTTAGAATAGAATTTTGAAGAAATGGAGTGCATAA
>NW_019276657.1:0-1239 GCF_002738345.1 Cucurbita maxima | reverse complement strand
TTATGTATTATTAAATACAATTATCATAGCTACTAAATTTCAAATAATGTTATGCTTTTAAAATGGAATTAATTTGATGAATAATGACATTAATTATTGGATATTTTATTTAAAAAATTATTTTTTTAGGTGAGTCCAATATAATTTATGGTTCAAAAACTTTCAATTTTCTCAAATTTAACCTAATGTTTTGAATTTAATTAATTTAATGAATAATATCATCAATTATTGGGTATTTCTAGAGACAACTTTTCATCCAAATGTAATATAAATTTTCTATTTACTTCATAATATGCTTGGGAAAATGTTGAACCATGGTTCTCATAGGTCATCTCGTGTCGTGGGTGTACAAGACCTGCTCCTATAAAGTGATTGACTCAGGTCAACCTTGGTCATTTTCATAAAAGGTGCTTATAGATTGGGTTAGGTTGGTTTCGGAAAATCTTTTGAACCAATCAAATTTTCGAGTTAATTGGATTAAATCTGATTGTTTGATTATTTATTTATTATTATTTAAAAAATCATGCTAATTTACAATATTAATAACTATAATATCAACACATTACTCATATCCGTCAAATATTATTAATCTTCGTAATAATTTTAAAATAAAAGTAAGGTTGAATTGATTTGTAACTATATTTTTCGACTGGCATAATATTAAAATATAAATATGCAAATCAACTTGAATTTTACGAGTTTAATAAAAAATCAGTCAACCCAAACAAAAAACAAAAAATAATCGAACCCAATTTGATTAGTTTGATTGAATTATTGGACATTACATAGTCCGTTTTAGGGATTAGCGACTTATCCATTAAATGAGTGTGGCACTGGACATTCAAAAAATGAGATACTATCGGGTTGGGTGAATTCAATAATAGACGTTTGTTGGCATTTCAGTCTTTTTTCTCCTTTCAAAGTCTACTCGAAAGAGAGTCCAGTGTTTATTGATCGTGAATATCTAAATAGGATAAGCCAGGTTTGCTTTGAAACAAAACAATTAGAATTAGGCTCGTGTGTCATCATATCTTGTAAACACCCCTTAGTCATCTCACATGGGGAGAGAGTTAAAAAAAACTTGGCCCAAATAGCTTGGGCCAAGGGATACAAAACGCACACACACAATGGGCCCACCTCGACTTTGGCCATCTCAGCTTAGGCCCAAATGTAGGCCCAATTAGAGTCATGATCCATGTGCCATAACAAAAACTATAAACCATACATTGTCAAAATCAT
>NW_019276656.1:0-1240 GCF_002738345.1 Cucurbita maxima | reverse complement strand
CTTTCTATTTTAAGAAATTTATTGCTGCTTTATACACTCTGTTTCTTCGATATTCAATTCGAAATCATCGTGCCTAATCATTCCCCACAAAAGTTTTCAAAACCATTCACAGTTTCTAGTTTTTTTAAGCACGTGTTTCAAAAGTTCCTGTTTGGGGTTTACGAAATAGGGTTTCAATTTTAAGCACTTTTTTACTCCGTTTCTTCGACCCTCTATATCCAATCATCATGCCTAATCATTCCCCATGAAAGTTTTGAAAAACATGGACAGCTACTCGGTTTTTTTAGCACATTTTTCAAACGTCCCGGTTTGGAGTTTTCGAATTAGGGATACGATTTTAAGCACTTTTTAACTTCTTTATACACTCTGTTATTTCGACATTCTGTCGAATTAGGGATACGATTTTAAGCACTTTTTAACTTCTTTATACACTCTGTTATTTCGACATTCTGTTGTAAATCATCATTCTTAATCATTCCCCAGAAATTTTCTTAAAATATGGGTTATTTCGACATTCTGTTGTAAATCATCATTCTTAATCATTCCCCAGAAATTTTCTTAAAATATGGACATTTACTCTGTTTTTTCAGCACGTGTTTCATACGTCTCGGTTCTGGATTTTGTGAATTAGGCTTTCGATTTTAAGAAAATTTANCTTTCGATTTTAAGAAATTTATTGCTGCTTTATACACTCCGTTTCTTCGACATTCAATTCGAAATCATCGTGCCTAATCATTCCCCACAAAAGTTTTCAAAAACATTTACAGTTTCTAGTTTTTTTTAGCACGTGTTTCAAAAGTTCCGGTTTGGGGTTTACGAAATAGGGTTTCAATTTTAAGCACTCTTTTACTGCTTCATACACTCCATTTCTTCGACCCTCTATATCCAATCATCATGCCTAATCATTAACCATGAAAGTCTTGAAAAACATGGACAGCTACTCGGTTTTTTTAGCACATTTTTCAAACCTCCCGGTTTGGGGTTTTCGAATTAGGGTTACGATTTTAAGCACTTTTTAACTTCTTTATACACTCTGTTATTTCGACATTCTGTTGTAAATCATCATTCTTAATCATTCCCCAGAAATTTTCTTAAAATATGGACATTTACTCTGTTTTTTCAGCACGTGTTTCATACGTCTCGGTTCTGGATTTTGTGAATTGGGCTTTCTATTTTAAGAAATTTATTGCTGCTTTATACACTCTGTTTCTTCGATATTCAATTCGAAATCATCGTGCCT
>NW_019276655.1:0-1240 GCF_002738345.1 Cucurbita maxima | reverse complement strand
ACTTCCTGGGAAGTTTGAAGTACGTGCTTAAAAAACCGAGGCAAGATCGACGTTTTTCAAAATTTTTGTGAGGAATGATAAGGCTTGATGATTAAGAATATAAATTCTAAGAAACGGAGTGCATAAATTAGTAAAGGAGTTATTCAAATCGAACCCTACTTTGGAAACCAAAATCTGGGAAGTTTGAAGTACGTGTTAAGAAAACCGAGTCACGATCGACAGTTTTCGAAAGCTTTGTGAGGAATGATAAGGCTTGATGATTTAGAATATTATCTCTAAGAAACGGAGTGCATAAAACGGTAAAAGAGTTCTTCAAATCGAACCCTTCTTCGGAAACAAAAATCTGGGAAGTTTGAAGTAAGTGCTAAAAAAACGAGTCACGATCGACGTTTTCGAAAGTTTTGTGAGGAATGATGATATGAACCACGACCAAGGAATTTCCATACCTGAAGGTCCAATTACAAGGACGAGAGCTAAGAAGCTACAACAAACCTTATACAGTTATATTCAAGCTATGGTGAGCTCATCAAAGGAAATTCTAGAAGACGCTGGAGACCTCCCTTATATGTTGTGCAAAGTTGAGCTTCAAGAAAGAGATGAATTAAATGCACTTTAAGTTGCATTTAATGAACTCCACTGAATTTATGAAGCTAGTCCAAGAATGAGTCAATAAGCACATTTTATT
Source organism: Cucurbita maxima (assembly GCF_002738345.1). Classification (NCBI taxonomy): domain Eukaryota; kingdom Viridiplantae; phylum Streptophyta; class Magnoliopsida; order Cucurbitales; family Cucurbitaceae; genus Cucurbita; species Cucurbita maxima. Next base: position 555 of record NW_019276655.1, on the reverse strand, counting down.
AATTGTATTATTTTATTATAGTTTAAATATTTGTTTGTCATATTTAAGCTAGTTTTAAATATAGGAGTTAAGGTTATATTGTAACCCACATAGGTTACTATATTCCACCATTAACTAGCCCATTTAATTTGGGAGTTATATATCCATAGGTTAAGGTTGTAAGGGCTATATAAAGCCTTCTTTTCTTTGATTAGACATCAGATTTTGGAATTAAGAATAGAATTTCTATTTTAGCTTTGTTGAGAGCTAAACTTTCTTTGCAAATTCTTGTGTTTAGAACTTGCATGTAGAGTCATTCAAGTGGTATTGATCAAACCTCTTGTGGAAAGATTCGAATCACGAGTTTAGAAACGAGTTTTCTTTACTCTTGATCTTGATCATCAAGGTAATCCGTTCCATACTTTCCCTTGGGTTGATTTTCCATATCAAATGATAAGGCTTTATGATTTAGAATATTATTTCTAGAAACGGAGTGCATAAAAGAGTAAAGGAGTTCTTCAAATCGAACCCTTCTTCGGAAACAAAAATCTGGGAAGTTTGAAGTACTTGCTAAAA
>NW_019276654.1:0-1240 GCF_002738345.1 Cucurbita maxima | reverse complement strand
AGCGGTCGGCGTTTTTCGAAATTCCTGCTCGGAGTGATCGGGAATAATGATTTAGAATAGAATTTTGAAGCAATGGAGTGCATAAAACAGTAAAAGAGTGCTTTAAATCGATTCCCTAACCTGGTTAGTTAGAAGTACGTGCTAAAAAAACTGTGTCACGGTCGACGTTTCTCGAAACTTTTGTTGGGAATGTTTAGTTTAGTCTTGATGATTTAGAATAGAATGTCAAAGAAACGTAGTGTAGAAAAATAGTACTTAAAATCGAAACCCTAATTTCTGAACCCTAATCATGGAAGTTTGAACCACGTGATAAAAACTGAGTAGCGGTCGGCGTTTTTCGAAATTCCTGCTCTCGGAGTGATCGGGAATAATGATTTAGAATAGAATTTTGAAGAAATGGAGTGCATAAAACAGTAAAAGAGTGCTTTAAATCGATTCCCCAACCTGGTTACTTTGAAGTACGTGCTAAAAAAACTGTGTCACGATCGACGTTTCTCGAAACTTTTGTTGGGAATGTTTAGTTTAGTCTTGATGATTTAGAATAGAATGTCAAAGAAACAGAGTGTAGAAAAATAGTACTTAAAATCGAAACCCTAATTTGTGAACCCTAATCTAGGAAGTTTGAACCACGTGTTAAAAAAACTGAGTAGCGGTCGGCGTTTTTCGAAATTCCTGCTCGGAGTGATCGGGAATAATGATTTAGAATAGAATTTTGAAGAAATGGAGTGCATAAAACAGTAAAAGAGTGCTTTAAATCGATTCCCTAACCTGGTTAGTTAGAAGTACGTGCTAAAAAAACTGTGTCACGGTCTTCGTTTCTCGAAACTTTTGTTAGGAATGTTTAGTTTAGTCTTGATGATTTAGAATAGAATGTCAAAGAAACGGAGTGTAGAAAAATAGTACTTAAAATCGAAACCCTAATTTCTGAACCCTAATCATGGAAGTTTGAACCACGTGATAAAAAAACTGAGTAGCGGTCGGCGTTTTTCGAAATTCCTGCTCGGAGTGATCGGGAATAATGATTTAGAATAGAATTTTGAAGAAATGGAGTGAATAAATAAGTAAAAGAGTGCTTTAAATCGATTCCCTAACCTGGTTAGTTAGAAGTACGTACTAAAAAAACTGTGTCACGGTCGACGTTTCTCGAAACTTTTGTTGGGAATGTTTAGTTTAGTCTTGATGATTTAGAATAGAATGTCAAAGAAACGGAGTGTAGAAAAATAGTACTTAAAATCGAAAC
>NW_019276653.1:0-1240 GCF_002738345.1 Cucurbita maxima | reverse complement strand
CCAAGTCGATAATACACTTACTTGGTTGGCCTAAACGAGAATCTCATTGCTAAAGCTAGTTCGACTTCGTCCTTCAAAGTTCGTTTCAACCGAGGTGGACTCACCGCATCACATTAAGAAATAATAATGAACTAAACTTGCTAAAGCTAGTTTGATGGATTCGGGTCGCACGCAGGTTCACAGATCTGGTGGCGGGCGCCGCTCTTCAAGAATTACCTGATGCAATATTTTTTGTAATTTTCCTCCGCCATTCCACGCCTGATACGTGTCCCATTTTTCCAGCAACTAGAGGCCCTCTCCCTTCCTGACATGCGTCCCTCCGCCATTCATCTTCTTCCTCTCATCTTTGCGATTTTCTAGATTCTGGTCAAATTCTATATCAATCTATTTATTTTGGATTTTTTTATCTTCTAAACTGTAACTTGAATTAAATTGATTCTTTCACAAGAATTCAAGATCACTAGTCCACCTATCCATATATATTTTTATTGTATTTTTTTTATACTCATTGCGCTTAGTAAATGAAGTTAAAAACCAAGAAAAATTTAGTTTCTTACCGAAGTAGGACGATTTCACGATTTTGTTTTTCGACGCGATTTTTGGCCTTGTTTCCTCTAAAAACTTACAAGACTCCTCACCTAAATTGTTGCAACTAGATTATTATGGTTTAAATCAGCTAAAACTTCCATAAATGAAGTTTAAAACCGAGAAAAATTTAGTTTCTTACCGAAGTAGGACGGTTTCATGATTTTGTTTTCCGACGCGATTTTTGGCCGTGTTTCCTCTAAAAACTTACAAGACTCCTCACCTAAAATGTTGCAACTAGATTATTATGGTTTAAATCATCTAAAACTCATGGATCTATGGTAAAATTTTGAAACAAGAGAGGTCATGGACTTTCCTCGCGTTCTTGCCCATTTCTTGCCTGGAACGATGGACCAAACACTCAAGACCACTCCTCTTGATTTTTCTCTTTCTCTTTCTCTCTCTATTTTTTTTCTTTCCTTTTCTTTTTCCGTTCTTCAAGGTCAGGTGGTATGTGTGGGGGCAAAATTAACCTTTTGCCCCCAGTTGACTTTGACCCAAATTTCGATTACATTACCGTTTTTTTTCAAATTTTTTCTTATTTCCTTGATGCATCCCGAGCATTTCTTTCTTCTGCACCGATACGAAAATCACATTCTAAGTCCTCCAATAAAATCTAGAAACTCACAATGGTTAAGAAGGTGCTAGTCATAGG
>NW_019276652.1:0-1240 GCF_002738345.1 Cucurbita maxima | reverse complement strand
ATCTGTCTTGCCCACTTAAGGACTACAAGCGCTTGGCAAATGAGCTTGGTTTTACTTGATGGGTAGATCTCCCCACATTGAAGTGTCAACACACAACACTAATGAACTTCGGGTAGTCTTGGTTTCACCTACAACTGATTCCAATTCTGACTAGAAACTGTCTTGCCCACTCTGGCACTCTTGACACACTTGCAAGGTCTTCAATCAACTCTCGAGTTCATTTTTCTTGACAGTGTTGCCCCACTTGACACACAAAGTATGGCTCTGATACCAACTGTCACGGTACTACTTTTTCAACAGAGCGGTGTGGTGATCTTGAAACCCTCACGACTAGCCTTAAGGGGAATTAAGCCCCATATATATTTTTCACCCCATCTTTGTGGCGTCATTGGACCTTAAGCGAGGTTTGTCTTCACCAATCAAACATCGCTTGTGCGGAATCCAAGCTTGTTCGACCACACACGCTGTTTGTGCGTGCATGTTCAATCGTCTGCGACTCGACCTTACCTCTGCTCGAGGCCAAGTTCTTTCAATGCAACGTCACGTCTCATATTTTTATTGCGATCCCAATCGACATGGCCCATATGTCTTGACACCATCTTTAGTCTCGGGGTATCGTCGGCCATCGCAACTCCCTCGCCCATGCCATTGAGAACGGACCCACATGTCGCTCATCTCATTGGAACGTCCCAAACATCCATCCATCAAAGTTCTATCGAGGCATTAGCTCTCCCGTGCCAGTTCCATGTCATTTACGTATACCGTATCGGATAGCAGGTCTATATAGCAACCTTCGACACTCGTCTCGACACGCTCACCCATACTGTGACACACGTATGTGCAACAGGGTAGCTCGCTTAGGCCACATGGCCTAGAGGTGGTGGAGAGCTGACACCATTGTACCCCTATAGTATATTTTGAGCAATTTTCAATTTTTCATCATAGACATGTGTTTGACGAACGGTCATACGATGTCATTGTTGTATTATTCGGTGAGAGGAATTTGGTTGTTGGAAGAAAAATGCGTAAAAAAGAGAGAGAGAATAACTGAATTCTGACTGCGTTCAAAATCAGGTTGTTATTTATTCTGAACAAATCTCCTATTTAAAATAAAAATTATTCTAAATATGGCTGGAGAGTGGCCAACTAAATCTGTGCCACTCCCTACAAAATTTTCGTCTAAAATTTTGGTGATTCATTCGACGTGTTTTGTCAAATGGTCAAACGGAGATTTTCTGAA
>NW_019276651.1:576-1241 GCF_002738345.1 Cucurbita maxima | reverse complement strand
TTCATACATATGTTTCAAGTGGTAAAACAAGGGCATTTGGTCTAGTGGTATGATTCTTTCTTTGAGTGTGAGAGGTCTCGAGTTTGATTCTCAAAATGCCCCTTCAAGAGATTGTAGTACGAATTGTGGGGATGTAGCTCAGATAGTAGAACACTCACTTCTGATGTGGAAAGTTACGAGGTTGATACCTTGCATCTCCAAAATGAATCAATCACTAAATATATTATTTCTTTTCAATTTTTTCTTATTTACGACATAATGAGCCAGGATAGTTTTTCATGTCACTATTTTGAAAATTACTTCTTTTCAATTTTTTCTTATTCATGACATGTTGAATACCGATGTTTCTTCATTTTCACTATTATTGATGATGGAAAATTTAGGGTTTTGTGATGCAAGAATTGTAGGGATGTAGCTTCGCTTAGCATGCGAGAGGTATGGGGATCGATACCTCGCATCTCCAAAAGAAACTATTTTATTATTTATATTTTATTTCTTTTCAATATTTCCTTATTTATGACATAGAATTTTTTCTTATTTACGACATAATGAGCCAGGATAGTTTTTCATGTCACTATTTTGAAAATTACTTCTTTTCAATTTTTTCTTATTCATGACATGTTGAATACCGATGTTTCTTCATTTTCACTATTATTGATGATGGA
>NW_019276651.1:0-291 GCF_002738345.1 Cucurbita maxima | reverse complement strand
TAAATATATTATTTCTTTTCAATTTTTTCTTATCTTTTCAATTTTTTCATATTTAGGACATAATGAGCTGGGATAGTTTTTCATTTTCACTATTAGAGATGACGAGATGCTTAGGACTTTATGATATAAGAATTGTGGGGATATAGCTTAGATGGTAGAGCACTTTGCTTTGCATGCAAGAGATATTCGGGATCGATACCTTGCATTTCTTAATTTTCTTCATTTTCACTATTATTGATGATGGGAAATTTAGGGTTCTATGATGTAATATTTTATTTCTATTCAATTTTT
>NW_019276650.1:0-1241 GCF_002738345.1 Cucurbita maxima | reverse complement strand
GTATGTGCCAAAAAATACCTGGTCCCTTTCGACGATATTCGAAAGTTTTATGAGGAATGATTAGGCTTGATGATTTAGAATATAGTGTCGAAGAAACGGAGTGCATAAAACAGTAAAAGAGTTCGTCCAATCGAACCCTACTTCGAAAACACAAATCGGGGACGTTTGAAGTACGTGCCAAAAAACACCTAGTCCCTTTCGACGATTTTCGAAAGTTTTGTGAGGAATGATTAGGCTTGATGATTTAGAATATAGTTTCGAAGAAACGGAGTGCATAAAACAGTAAAAGAGTTCTTCAAATCGAACCCTACTTCGGAAACCCAAATCTGGGGCGTTTGAAGTACGTGCCAAAAAAATACCTAGTCCCTTTCGACGATATTCGAATGTTTTGTGAGGAATGATGAGGCTTGATGATTTAGAATATAGTTTCGAAGAAACGGAGGGCATCAAACAGTAAAAGAGTTCGTCAAATTGAACCCTACTTCGAAAACACAAATCGGGGACGTTTGAAGTACGTGCCAAAAAACACCTGGTCCCTTTCGACGATTTTCGAAAGTTTTATGAGGAATGATCAGGCTTGATGATTTAGAATATAGTTTCGAAGAAACGGAGTGCATAAAACAGTAAAAGAGTTCGTCATATCGAACCCTACTTCGAAAACACAAATCGGGGACGTTTGAAGTACGTGCCAAAAAACACCTAGTCCCTTTCGACGATTTTCGAAAGTTTTGTGAGGAATGATTAGGCTTGATGATTTAGAATATAGTTTCGAAGAAACGGAGTGCATAAAACAGTAAAAGAGTTCGTCAAATCGAACCCTACTTCGAAAACACAAATCGGGGACGTTTGAAGTACGTGCCAAAACACCACCTAGTCCCTTTCGACGATTTTCGAAAGTTTTGTGAGGAATGATTAGGCTTGATGATTTAGAATATAGTTTCCAAGAAACGGAGTGCATAAAACAGTAAAAGAGTTCGTCATATCGAACCCTACTTTGAAAACACAAATCGGGGACGTTTGAAGTACGTGCCAAAAAACAACCAGTCCCTTTCGACGATTTTCGAAAGTTTTGTGAGGAATGATTAGGCTTGATGATTTAGAATATAGTTTCGAAGAAACGGAGTGCATAAAACAGTAAAAGAGTTCGTCAAATCAAACCCTACTTCGAAAAAACAAATCGGGGACGTTTGAAGTACGTGCCAAAAAACACCTAGTCCCTTTCGACGATTTTCGAAAGTTTT
>NW_019276649.1:0-1242 GCF_002738345.1 Cucurbita maxima | reverse complement strand
ATTCGATTCTTCTTTGTTCTATTCATTTTTTTTAAACCTTCCAAGAACATTCAAATTATAAATAATTTAATTATATCAAATTAAAAATTTAAAGGTCCAAGAACTGTATCCTTTCATAACTAAATAATAATATCATGAACCTGCCTTCGACCCCAAGAAAAATGTACGCAAATTTGTTTAAAATACTCATAAACTTTAAAATCATACAAAAATCGTGGTTGAAATAAGGTTTAACGACATTGTAACAAACTCTCTAACGGAAAATATTATTATGTTATTCTCTTGAACGGAAACATTGTAACAATATGTATGTAACAGTCAAAGTCTACTGCCAGTAGATATTGTCTGATTTATCCAGCTACGTACTATCGTTAGCTTCACAGTTTTAAAATACATTTATTGGGGAGAAGTTTTCATAGCCTTGTAAGAAATGTTTGGTTCATATTTCTAACCGACGTGGGATCTCATAATCTATTGGATATCTCTTAATGGTAGACGCGTTTTAAAATTATGAGACTAACGACAATATGTAATGGGTCAAACCGAACAATACTTGCGAGCTTGAGCTGTTACAAATTATATCGGAGCTAGACACTAGGCGATGTGCAGCAAAAATGTTGGCTCCCAAGGGGAGATGGTTTGTGAGATTGCATGTTGGTTGGAAAGGAGAATGAAACATTGGTTATAAAGATGTATAAACCTCTTATTATTAGACACGTTTTAAAATTGCAATGCTGACGACGATATGTAATAAACCAAAATGGATAATATTTACTAGAAGTGAGCTTGGGCGGTTACAATATATCATAACTGTTCATTGGACTTTACTTTTTTTTCACTGACAGAGTCTGATGCGTAGCATTTATCTAAACATGGTTAAGTTCATGAACACGAGCCATCCACTTATTATTCAATTCACTAAAATTGTTTTGGTTAAATGAATTTAAAATTATAATTTTTTAGACATTTAATTGGTAATTATTAAATATTCATATTCATAAAGGCAACTTAAGATTCAAATCTTTAAAAAAAAAAATAATAATAATAATAATAATAATAAAAATCCCCTTACATTTAAGAAAAAATATATAATTAAATAAAATAATATTCATGATTTAAATTAGCCCTAAATGGTCACCGAAAAATATGGGGCACAATCCATATCTGACCCGACCGCATAAAACGGGTATTTTCGCCCGTTTGAAGCGGTTCCCGCCATAAATCTATGTAGAATCTATTTTT
>NW_019276648.1:946-1242 GCF_002738345.1 Cucurbita maxima | reverse complement strand
CGCTGATTCGTACACACCAAAACCGGGACGTTTGAAGAACGTGCTAAAAAAACCGAGTTACTGTCGATTTTTTTAGAAACTTTTTTGGGGAAGGATTAGGCATGATGATTTAGAATAGTATTTAGAATAAACGGAGTGTATATTACAGTAAAAAAGTGCTTAACGTCGATCCCTGATTCGAAACACCAAAACCGGGATGTTTGAAGAACGTGCTAAAAAAACCGAGTTACTGTCGATTTTTGAAGAAAATTTTTTGGGGAAGGATTTAGGCATGATGATTTAGAATAGTATTTCGA
>NW_019276648.1:0-574 GCF_002738345.1 Cucurbita maxima | reverse complement strand
AAACACCAAAACCGGGACGTTTGAAGAACGTGCTAAAAAAACCGAGTTACTGTCGATTTTTTAAGAAACTTTTTTGTGGAAGGATTAGGCATGACGATTTAGAATAGTATTTCGAAGAAACGGAGTGCATATTACAGTATAAAAGTGCTTAAAGTCGAACCCTGATTCGTACACACCAAAACCGGGACGTTTGAAGAACGTGCTAAAAAAACCGAGTTACTGTCGATTTTTTAAGAAACTTTTTTCGGGAAGGATTAGGCATGATGATTTAGAATAGTATTTCGAAGAAACGGAGTGTATATTACAGTACAAAAGTGCTTAAAGTCGAACCCTGATTCGTAAACACCAAAACCAGGACATTTGAAGAACGTGCTAAAAAAACCGAGTTACTGTCGATTTTTGAAGAAAATTTTTTGGGGAAGGATTAGGCATGATGATTTAGAATATTATTTCGAAGAAACGGAGTGATATGAAAAATCAACCCAAGGGAAAGTATGGAACGGATTACCTTGATGATCAAGATCAAGAGTAAAGAAAACTCGTTTCTAAACTCGTGATTCGAATCACTCCACAA
>NW_019276647.1:0-1242 GCF_002738345.1 Cucurbita maxima | reverse complement strand
GGAGCATATGAAGTTGCAAGCATCATTACATGAGTTGTTAGAAAACTTTATTTATTTTTAATTTCATAAAGTTTGTAATGGTAGAATTGTCAAATTGACTTCGTCTTTTGTGGAGATTCAAGAAGATTGAGATTAAATCCCGGCCACTAACTTCTTTTGTGGGGAGACTGTAAATACCCACAAATTATTATGTAANAAATTATTATGTAAAAATTTGATTTGTGATGAATGAAATTGATCTCTCAAGTTGAGAAGTTCCCCTTCAAAATTTGACCACCATCTATGTCATTTATAAGTTTCATGCCATTATTGTGGTCGAATTGCGTGTGAGTCATTTAGTCAAGCTTGATATTGTGTGGTTGAGTGAAATTCTCAACCTTCTACTTATTTTTTGGATTTCTTTTCTCCGTATTCATTGTAATTTATCCTGATACAAACAAGTTTATTTTTCTAGGGAATGTATTAAGCACATGAATTTATTAATTACGGTGAACTTTTGTATAAAACGAAGTAAATACAAATGGAGTAACCTGAGATTGAAGTAAACATAGTAATAAAAAGAAACTACATAAACTTAAAGGAAGTTAATCCCATATCCATCTAGGTTTGGAAAACTAAAATAAAGAAAAATAAATAAATAAAAATATTTTTCAAAAACTTAGTTTGGAGTGAAATTTTGCTGAAAATTCAAATGTTTTTTTTTAATAAAAGGATAAAATACATAATTTAAAAAAAAAAAACAAAATAATTATCAAAGGGGCCTAATTTTTAACATATCTATCCCAATGAAGTGCATGGACTCTAGTGGCAATGTTGTTTCAACGGTGTGATAGACCATGTGAAGTTAACATGACAATAATAATAGGTTCTAAAGCACAATAATATGTGGATAAATTTCATATATTGAGGTGCGAAAAACATATATACACGGAAAACTAAAAATGATAGATCCACTATAAGAGCATTTGGTCTAGTGGTATGATTTTTTTTTTTTTACAAATTAGGTGGAATGAACAAACAAAAATAATAAGTTTAAAATTACCCAACAAATATCAATTTTCAAATGGAATGGAGACATAAGACTATTCGAATAAAAGAAAAGCACAAAAGAAAATTATTAAATACATTTTCAACTAATGCATTTGGTTGAGAGATATTATGGTCAATATAAGAAAAATATAGCATTAACTAATTTTCATGGATACATATGGAAGGATCCATACTAAAATGACTGTTCTTATT
>NW_019276646.1:0-1242 GCF_002738345.1 Cucurbita maxima | reverse complement strand
GAAACCCAAATCTGGGGCTTTTGAAGTACGTGCGAAAAAAACCGAGTCATTTTCGACGATTTTCAAAAGTTTTGTGAGGAATGATTAGGCTTGATGATTTAGAATATAGTTTCGAAGAAACGGAGTGTATAAAATAGTAAATGAGTTCTTCAAATCGAACCCTACTTCGGAAACCCAAATCTGGGGCGTTTGAAGTACGTGCGAAAAGAACCGAGTCATTTTCGACGATTTTAAAAAGTTTTGTGAGGAATGATTAGGCTTGATGATTTAGAATATAGTTTCGAAGAAACGGAGTGCATAAAACAGTAAAAGAGTTCTTCAAATCGAACCCTACTTCGGAAACCCAAATCTGGGGCTTTTGAAGTACGTGCGAAAAAAACCGAGTCATTTTCGACGATTTTCGAAAGTTTTGTGAGGAATGATTAGGCTTGATGATTTAGAATATAGTTTCGAAGAAACGGAGTGCATAAAATAGTAAAAGAGTTCTTCAAATCGAACCCTACTTCGGAAACTCAAATCTGGGGCGTTTGAAGTACGTGCGAAAAAAACCGAGTCATTTTCGACGATTTTAAAAAGTTTTGTGAGGAATGATTAGGCTTGATGATTTAGAATATAGTTTCGAAGAAACGGAGTGCATAAAATAGTAAAAGAGTTCTTCAAATCGAACCCTACTTCGGAAACCCAAATCTGGGGCGTTTGAAGTACGTGCCAAAAAAACACCTAGTCCCATTTGACGATTTTCGAAAGTTTTGTGAGGAATGATTAGGCTTGATGATTTAGAATATAGTTTCGAAGAAACAGAGTGCATAAAATAGTAAAAGAGTTCTTCAAATTGAACCCTACTTCGGAAACCCAAATCTGGGACGTTTGAAGTACGTGCGAAAAAACCGAGACACTGTCGACGATTTTCGAAAGTTTTGTGAGGAATGATTAGGCTTGATGATTTAGAATATAGTTTCGAAGAAACGGAGTGCATAAAACAGTAAAAGAGTTCGTCAAATCGAACCCTACTTCGAAAACACAAATCGGGGACGTTTGAAGTACGTGCCAAAAAACACCTAGTCCCTTTCGACGATTTTCGAAAGTTTTGTGAGGAATGATTAGGATTGATTATTTAGAATATAGTTTCGAAGAAACGGAGTGCATAAAAGAGTAAAAGAGTTCTTCAAATCAAACCCTACTTCGAAAACACAAATCGGGGACGTTTGAAGTACGTGCCAAAAAACACCTAGTCCCTTTCGA
>NW_019276645.1:0-1243 GCF_002738345.1 Cucurbita maxima | reverse complement strand
TACCCTAGATCCTTCGCACGTACTAGCTCATGAAACTCTCTTCTTGAGAGATGACCTAACGTATAAAGAAGAAGACCCGATTCAAATAATAGACAAGAAATTCAAAAGATTGAGAAACAAGGAAATCATAGAGTAGAAGAAGCCACTTGGGAAACAGAAGGCAAATAAGAACCTTGTACCCTGATCTATTTTAGAATAAGCACTTTCGATGACCGAAAGTTTTCAAAGGAGAGGAGAATTTGCAACACTCAAGGTCTCCAATAAGAGACCGTGTATAATCCCTACTAAGTTGTATCTAGAAGCAAAGAACAAGTACAATTGAAAAAACATTGAGAAAATGGTACTTTTTCTAATTTTTATAAACTTCCCGAATCATTCAATTTTTTATAGAACAATAATTACAAGGTGCTTAAAAAAGGAAGGCTCCGATCGGAGAAGATTTTTCTGGGAGAAGATTTTTCTGGCAGAAGATTAATAAAAATCAATAATGAAATTATAGAAATTCTAGATGTTTCAATGGTAGTGAAAAATCCGTCTATAAATTATGAATTAGGGTAGACTATTAGGGGCAAGAAGCAAAATTAATCGAGTACCCAATCGAGAGATACAAGTTTTTTGTTTTGGGGTATCGTGTTCATGGGTTTACCTCGAATTCGAGAACTATAGTTCACTATTCATTTCCAAACTTGTTCCTGCACCTTCTAAATAAGTTTACCCATAAGTTTGGTGAAGAAAAGAGGTCCTCAAAGTGCTAGTAGGTTTTCACACAAATCAGTCCATGTTAGGTTACCCTCTAATGTTTTCCTAAGCTAAAACCTCAACTCCTAAAGCCTATCCCAAGACATTATGTATAAACCTAGGTTCATCAATAATTCATGTACCAAGTACCTAGAACTATGTGAATAACATACTAAATAAGTTGCTAGGATCCATACCCATAAGTAACCATTATCTGCCATTACGATGTGTACTAAAAGGCCCCTATTCCTCTTTAGGTAGGATATCCTGCAATATGTATCATGAGCTGGATGTTATGATAGGCCTACCTTTCCCATCAGCTAAACGAGATGTCCTGCACCACGATTTACCAGTAGGCTTACATGATTATGACGACATCACTCATGTGTTCATGGGGAGAAAATTGAAGGTTATTTTAGAGGAAGGTTTTCCAGATCAGTATATGATACATGACACGATGACCTCTTAGCTACAAGATCCTGTAAACATAACAAGAAGTAATATC
>NW_019276644.1:0-1244 GCF_002738345.1 Cucurbita maxima | reverse complement strand
TTAGTTGTTTTCTTTTCGTAGTTTTAATAGAACTCGAAATTGGACAGCGGTGAAATTGTCATGCCGGTAGTTTGGGTTCGATCTCCAACAACGGTAGTTTGAAAAGAAAGTTGGCCGTTTGAAAAGACAGTTGGATAAAAAATAATTTTTGAAATCTTGTGTGTTAAAAAAAATATGTTTTCAGAGGTCGTTGTAGTGGTACAGTGGTGAGTATTTCCGCTTGTCACTCGAGTTTTTATGTCCCAGAGGTCATTGTAATACAAGGGCGAGCATTCCTGCTTGTCACTCGAGTGACTTGAGTTTGATCCAGAACAATAACAAGTTTAATCGTGTTTTGACAATTTTAGTCGGATTCAAAATTGTATCACTTTCTGTAACGACGATTGATAAAATCTGATGTGTTAACAAATATTATATTTTTCGAAAGTCGTCGTTGTAGAGGGATGAGTCCTCCTGCGAACTTGATCCCTCGCAGCGACGATTTCTAATTCTTTTGAATTTGAAAGTCGGTAGTGGTGAACCGGATGATTTGGGTTTGTTCCCCAACAACGAAATTCGGGATTGAATTCCTTTTTCTCTCGTGTGTTAACAAATAATATATTTTTTAGAGGTCGATGTAATACAGTAGTGAGTATTCTCGCTTGTCACTCGAGAGACGTGAGTTTGAACCCTGACAATAATAAGCTTCATTTTCTTTTGACAATTTTCACCGCATTTGAAATTGGATTACTTGTTCCAAATCTTCGATTGATAAAATCTAGAGCGTTGACAATGAATCACTTTTTCTAAAGACGATTGGTAAAATCTAAGCGTTAATAAATCATTTATTTTTTATGACTCGCTGTGGGTACAGTGGGGAGTATTTCCACTTGTTACTCGAGTTATTATGTTTAAGAGGTCGTTGTAATACAAGGCAGAGCATTCCTGCTTGTCACTCGAGTGACCTGAGTTTGATCTCGAACAATAACAAGTTTAATCTTGTTTTGACTTGTTTTGACAATTTTAGTCGGATTCAAAATTGTATTACCTTTTGTAACGGCGATTGATAAAATCTAGTGTGTTAACAAATATTATATTTTTCGAAAGTCGTCGTTGTAGAGTGGTGAGTACTCCCACTAGTTTGATCCCCCGCAGCGACGATTTTTAATTTTCTTTTGAATTCGAAATGTGGTAGTGGTGAACCGGATGATTTGGGTTTGTTTCCCAACAACGAAATTCGGGATTGGATTCCTTTTTCTCTCGTG
>NW_019276643.1:0-1244 GCF_002738345.1 Cucurbita maxima | reverse complement strand
AGTGCTTCAAATCGAACCCTATTTCGAAAACCCTAATCAGAGACGTTTGAAGTACGTGCTAAAAAAACCGAGTCACGGTCGACGTTTTTCAAAACTTTTGTGGGGAATAATTTGGCTTGATGGTGTATAATAGAATTTCCAACAAACGGAGTTCATCAAAACAGTAAAAGAGTGCTTCAAATCGAACTCTATTTTGAAAACCCTAATTAGGGACGTTTGAAGTACGTGCTAAAAAACCGAGTCACGGTCGACGTTTTTCAAAAAATTTGTGGGGAATGATTTGGCTTGATGATGTAGAATACAACTTCCAACGAACGGAGTGCATCAAAACAGTAAAAGAGTGCTTCAAATCGAAACCTACTTCGGAAACCCAAATCTGGGACGTTTGAAGTACGTGGTAAAAAAACCGCGTCACGGTCGACGTTTTTCAAAACATTTGTGGGAAATGATTAGGATTGATGATGAAGAATACAATTTCGAACAAACGGAGTGCATCAAAACAATAAAAGAGTCCTTCAAATCAAACCCTAATTGGAAAACCAAAATCTGGGACGCTTGAAATACGTGCTAAAAAAACCGAGTCACGGTCAACGTTTTTAAAAAGATTTGTGGGGAATGATTAGGCTTGATGATTTAGAATAAAATTTTGAAGAAATAGAGTGCATCAAAACAGTAAAAGAGTGCTTCAAATCGAACCCTATTTCGAAAACCCTAATCAGAGACGTTTGAAGTACGTGCTAAAAAAACCGAGTCACGGTCGACGTTTTTCAAAACTTTTGTGGGGAATAATTTGGCTTGATGGTGTAGAATAGAATTTCCAACAAACGGAGTTCATCAAAACAGTAAAAGAGTGCTTCAAATCGAACTCTATTTCGAAAACCCTAATTAGGGACGTTTGAAGTACGTGCTAAAAAACCGAGTCACGGTCGACATTTTTCAAAAAATTTGTGGGGAATGATTTGGCTTGATGATGTAGAATACAACTTCCAACGAACGGAGTGCATCAAAACAGTAAAAGAGTGCTTCAAATCGAACCCTATTTCGAAAACCCTAATCAGAGACGTTTGAAGTACGTGCTAAACAAACCGAGTCACGGTCGACGTTTTTCAAAACATTTGTGGGGAATGATTAGGCTTGATGATGTAGAATACAATTTCAAACAAACAGAGTGCATCAAAATAGTAAAAGAGTGCATCAAATCGAACCCTACTTTTGAAACACAAATCTGGGACGTTTGAAGTAGG
>NW_019276642.1:0-1245 GCF_002738345.1 Cucurbita maxima | reverse complement strand
TAAAAAAACCGAGTCACGGTCGACGTTTGTAAAAAGTTTTGTGAGGAATGATATGGCTTGATGATGTAGAATATTATTTCTAAGAAACGGAGTGCATAAAACAGTAAAAGAGTTCTTCAAATCGAAACCTTCTTCCGAAACCCAAACAGGGAAGTTTTTAGTATGTGATAAAAAAATCGAGTCATGGTCGAGGTTTGTCAAAAGTTTTGTGAGGAATGATATGGCTAGATGATGTAGAATATTATTTCTTAGAAACAGAGAGCATAAAACAGTAAAACAGTTCTTCAAATCGAACCCTTCTTCGGAAACCCAAACAGGGAAGTTTTTAGTACGTGATAAAAAAACCGAGTCACGGTCGACGTTTGTCAAAAGTTTTGTGAGGAATGATATGGCTAGATGATGTAGAATATTATTTCTTAGAAACAGAGAGTATAAAACAGTAAAAGAGTTCTTCAAATCGAACCCTTCTTCGGAAACCCAAACAGGGAAGTTTTTAGTACGTGATAAAAAAACCGAGTCACGGTCGACGTTTGTCAAAAGTTTTGTGAGGAATGATATGGCTTGATGATGTGGAATATTATTTCTAAGAAACAGAGAGCATAAAACAGTAAAAGAGTTCTTCAAATCGAACCCTTCTTCGAAAACCCAAACAGGGAAGTTTTTAGTACGTGATAAAAAAACCGAATCACGGTCGACGTTTGTAAAAAGTTTTGTGAGGAATGATATGGCTTGATGATTTAGAATATTATTTCTAAGAAACGGAGTGCATAAAACAGTAAAAGAGTTCTTCAAATCGAACCCTTCTTCGGAAACCCAAACAGGGAAGTTTTTAGTACGTGATAAAAAAACCGAGTCACGGTCGACGTTTGTAAAAAGTTTTGTGAGGAATGATATGGCTTGATGATGTAGAATATTATTTCTAAGAAACGGAGTGCATAAAAGGGTAAAAGAGTTCTTCAAATCGAACCCTTCTTCGGAAACCCAAACAGGGAAGTTTGTAGTACGTGCTAAAAAAACCAAGTCACGGTCGTCGTTTTACAAGTGTCTTGTGAGGAATGATATGGCTAGATGATGTAGAATATTATTTCTTAGAAACAGAGAGCATAAAACAGTAAAAAAGTTCTTCAAATCGAACCCTTCTTCGGAAACCCAAAAAGGGTAGTTTTTAGTACGTGATAAAAAAACCGAATCACGGTCGACGTTTGTAAAAAGTTTTGTGAGGAATGATATGGCTTGATGATGTAG
>NW_019276641.1:543-1245 GCF_002738345.1 Cucurbita maxima | reverse complement strand
TCTTCATCATCAATCCTAATCATTCCCCACAAATGTTTTGAAAAACGTCGACCGTGACGCGGTTTTTTTACCACGTACTTCAAACGTCCCAGATTTGGGTTTCCGAAGTAGGGTTCGATTTGAAGCAGTCTTTTACTGTTTTGATGCACTCCGTTCGTTGGAAGTTGTATTCTACATCATCAAGCCAAATCATTCCCCAAAAATTTTTTGAAAAACGTCGACCGTGACTCGGTTTTTTAGCACGTACTTCAAACGTCCCTAATTAGGGTTTTCGAAATAGAGTTCGATTTGAAGCACTCTTTTACTGTTTTGATGAACTCCGTTTGTTGGAAATTCTATTCTACACCATCAAGCCAAATTATTCCCCACAAAAGTTTTGAAAAACGTCGACCGTGACTCGGTTTTTTTAGCACGTACTTCAAACGTCCCTGATTAGGGTTTTCAAAATAGAGTTCGATTTGAAGAACTCTTTTACTGTTTTAATGCACTCCGTTTCTTCGAAATTCTATTATAAATCATCAAGCCTAATCATTCCCCACAAATGTTTTGAAACACGTCGACCGTGACTCAGTTTTTTAGCACGTACTTCAAACGTCCCAGATTTGGGTTTCCGAAGTAGGGTTCGATTTGAAGCACTCTTTTACTATTTTGATGTACTCCGTTTGTTGGAAATTCTATTCTTCTTCATCAAGCCTAATCATT
>NW_019276641.1:0-154 GCF_002738345.1 Cucurbita maxima | reverse complement strand
CATCATCAATCCTAATCATTCCCCACAAATCTTTTTAAAAACGTTGACCGTGACTCGGTTTTTTTAGCACGTACTTCAAACGTCCCAGATTTGGGTTTCCGAAGTAGGTTTCGATTTGAAGCAGTCTTTTACTGTTTTGATGCACTCCGTTCGT
>NW_019276640.1:1127-1246 GCF_002738345.1 Cucurbita maxima | reverse complement strand
CCCTCCAAAACGTCCAAAAAACGTCGACCGTGACTCGGTTTTTTAGCACGTACTTCAAACGTCCCAGATTTGGGTTTCCGAAGTAGGGTTCGATTTGAAGCACACTTTTACTGTTTTAT
>NW_019276640.1:0-547 GCF_002738345.1 Cucurbita maxima | reverse complement strand
CACTCCGTTTCTTTGAAATTCAATTCTAAATCATCAAGCCTAATCATTCCCCACAAACTTTCCAAAAAACGTCGACCGTGACTCGGTTTTTTTAGCACGTACTTCAAACGTCCCAGATTAAGGTTTCCGAAGTAGGGTTCGATTTGAAGCACACTTTTACTGTTTTATGCACTCCATTTCTTCGAAATTCTATTCTAAATCATCAAGCCGAATCATTCCCCCGAAAACTTCCAAAAAACGTCGACCGTGACTCTGTTTTTTTAGCACGTACTTCAAACGTCCCAGATTTGGGTTTCCGAAGTAGGGTTCGATTTGCAGCACAATTTACTGTTTTATGCACTCCGTTTCTTCGAAATTCTATTCTTAATCATCAAGCCTAATCATTCCCCACAAACTTTCCAAAAAACGTCGACCGTGACACGGTTTTTTTAGCACGTACTTCAAACGTCCCAGATTTGGGTTTCAGAAGTAGGGTTCGATTTGAAGCACACTTTTACTGTTTTATGCACTTCGTTTCTTTGAAATTCAATTCTAAATCATCAAGCCT
>NW_019276639.1:802-1246 GCF_002738345.1 Cucurbita maxima | reverse complement strand
TTATGCTCGATCGCTCCCAAAAGGAATTTCGGAAAACGTCGACCGCTACTAAATTTTTTTAGCAGATGGTGAAAACGTCCTGGATTATGGTTCACAAAATAGGGCTTCGATTTTAAGCACTCTTCTATTGTTTTTGCACACTCCATTTATTCAACATTCTATTCCAAATCATCAATACTAAACATTCCACACAAAAGTTTCGAAAAACGTCCAACGCTACTCAGTTTTTTTAGCAGGTGGTGAAAACGTCCTGGATTATGGTTCACAAAATAGGGCTTCAATTTTAAGCACTCTTTTACTGTTTTTCCACACTCCGTTTATTCGACATTCTATTCTAAATAATCAATACTAAACATTCCACACAAAAGTTTGAAGAAACGTCGACCGTGACGCAGTTTTTTTAGCACGTACTTGTAACGTCCAAGGTTAGGGAATCGATTTTAG
>NW_019276639.1:0-783 GCF_002738345.1 Cucurbita maxima | reverse complement strand
GTGACGCAGTTTTTTTAGCACGTACTTGTAACGTCCAAGGTTAGGGAATCGATTTTAGGCACTCTTTTACTGTTTTATGCACTCCGTTTCTTCCAAATTCTATTCTAAATCATTATGCTCGATCGCTCGCAAAAGGAATTTCGGAAAACGTCGACCGCTACTAAGTTTTTTTAGCAGATGGTGAAAACGTCCTGGATTATGGTTCACAAAATAGGGCTTCGATTTTAAGCACTCTTCTACTGTTTTTCAACACTCCATTTATTCGAAATTCTATTCTAAATCATCAATACTAAACATTCCACACAAAAGTTTCGAAAAACGTCCAACGCTACTCAGTTTTTTTAGCAGGTGGTGAAAACGTCCTGGATTATGGTTCACAAAATAGGGCTTCGATTTTAAGCACTCTTTTACTGTTTTTCCACACTCCGTTTATTCGACATTCTATTCTAAATCATCAATACCTAACATTCCACACAAAAGTTTCGAAAAACGTCCAACGCTACTCAGTTTTTTTAGCAGGTGGTGAAAACGTCCTGGATTATGGTTCACAAAATAGGGCTTCGATTTTAAGCACTCTTCTACTGTTTTTGCACACTCCATTTATTCGACATTCTATTCCAAATCATCAATACTAAACATTCCACACAAAAGTTTCAAAAAACGTCCAACGCTATGCAGTTTTTTTAGCAGGTGGTGAAAACGTCCTGGATTATGGTTCACAAAATAGGGCTTCGATTTTAAGCACTCTTTTACTGTTTTTCCACACTCCGTTTATTCGACATT
>NW_019276638.1:0-1246 GCF_002738345.1 Cucurbita maxima | reverse complement strand
TCCCAGATTTGGGTTTCCGAAGTAGGGTTCGATTTGAAGCACTCTTTTACTGATTTGATGCACTCCGTTGGTTCGAATTTTATTCTACATCTACAAGCCTAACCATTCCCCACAAAACTTCCAAAAATGGTCGACCGTGACTCGGTTTTTTTAGCACGTACTTCAAACGTCTCAGATTTGGGTTTCCGAAGTAGGGTTCGATTTGAAGCACTCTTTTACTGTTTTGATGCACTCCGTTGGTTCGAAATGGTATTCTACATCCACAAGCCTAATCATTCCCCACAAATGTTTTGAAAAACGTCGACCGTGACTCGGTTTTTTTAGCACGTGCTCCGTTGGTTCGAAATTGTATTCTACATCTACATGCCTAATCATTCCCCACAAATGTGTTGAAAAACGTCGACCGTGACTCAGTTTTTTTAGCACGTACTTCAAACGTCCCAGATTTGGGTTTCCGAAGTAGGGTTCGATTTGAAGCACTCTTTTACTGTTTTGATGCACTCCGTTGGTTCGAAATTGTATTGTACATCTACATGCCTAATCATTCCCCACAAATGTGTTGAAAAACGTCGACCGTGACTCAGTTTTTTTAGCACGTACTTCAAACGTCCCAGATTTAGGTTTCCGAAGTAGGGTTCGATTTGAAGCACTCTTTTACTGTTTTGATGCACTACGTTGGTTCGAAATTGTATTCTACATCTACAAGCCTAATCATTCCCCACAAATGTTTTGCAAAACGTCGACCGTGACTCGAATTTTTTTAGCACGTACTTCCAACGTCCCAGATTTGGGTTTCCGAAGTAGGGTTCGATTTGAAGCACTCTTTTACTGTTTTGATGCACTCCGTTGGTTCAAAATTGTATTCTACATCTACAAGGGCTAATCATTCCCCACAAATGTATTGAAAAACGTCGACCGTGACTCGGTTTTTTTAGCACGTACTTCAAACGTCCCAGATTTGGGTTTCCGAAGTAGGGTTCGATTTGAAGCACTCTTTTACTGTTTTGATGCACTCCGTTCGTTCGAAATTTTATTTTACATCTACAAGCCTAACCATTCCCCACAAATGTTTTGAAAAACGTCGACCGTGACTCGATTTTTTTAGCACGTACTTCAAATGTCCCAGATTCCGGTTTCCGAAGTAGGGTTCGATTTGAAGCACTCTTTTACAGTGTTGATGCACTCCGTTGGTTCGAAATTGTATTGTACATCTACATGCCTAATCATTCCCCACAAATGTGTTGAA
>NW_019276637.1:588-1246 GCF_002738345.1 Cucurbita maxima | reverse complement strand
ATAGCTTCAAATATCTGGTACTTCTAAAAATTTTCTGACTTATGTTGTAGAAAGTAAACCTAGCTCATGCTACTATAATCATCAATGAATAGTCAAAAGTATATACTCCCACCTAAGAACTTCGTTTACATTGGCCCACATAATTCAACGTGAATTAGTTTTAAACAATGTGAAGCTTTTTTCGTTTTTCCAATAGGAAATGACTTTCTAGTCTGCTTGCGATAAATGCATCCTTCACATAAATTAGTTGAGTCAATTCTTGGTAATCCGAAAGCCATACCTTTGTTGACTCTGGCAATTCTGAGGAAAATGTTGACAAAAAAACTGGTCGAAGGTTTCTTCGAAAGAAAAAATAGCATCAGTAAAAGGAGAGAGGGAGAGAGATTTGATGAAGACTCGATGTTTTATTTCTCTTCAGTTGAATTCTTTAAATAACAAATCTAATTACAAAAATAGAAAAACTAATTACAAAAAATAGAAAAGTGGGCGAAGACTTCGCCCAAGTTTGCCAAAAATTGCACCAAGAATTACGCTATTCCATTGGCGTGAATTCAAAAGTTTTGAGACGTCAAAACAACCTAACTGAATAAGGAACATAGCTTTTATTTAACAATCTCCTCCTAAAAACTATGCTATATCTACCTTATTATTTGAACTC
>NW_019276637.1:0-267 GCF_002738345.1 Cucurbita maxima | reverse complement strand
AGGATGCGCTTGTCAGCCATTAGATGCTCCTCCCTAGGTGCTTCCATAAACCTGCTCACATATCCAACATAATAAGCAAGATCAGGACGAGAGTTTACCAAATAGCGCAGACTCCCAACAATGTTGCGGTAATTGGTGGAGTCGACCTTCCTTAGTTGGAGCCGGGCCTCCATTGGCGTCCTTGTAGGATTACTGTTCACAAGCCTAGTTGTGTTCAGCAGCTTCTTTGCGTATGCACTTTGGCAGATGGAGATGCCGGTAGAGTTC
>NW_019276636.1:0-1247 GCF_002738345.1 Cucurbita maxima | reverse complement strand
AAAAAACCGAGTCACGATCGTCGTTTTTCGAAAGTTTTGTGAGGAATGATAAGGCTTGATGATTTATCATATTATTTCTAAGAAACGGAGTGCATAAAACCGTCAACAAAGTTCTTCAAATCGAACCGTACTTTGGAAAACCCAAATCTGGGAAATTTGAAGTACGTGCTAAAAAAACCGAGTCACGATCGTCGTTTTCGAAAGTTTTGTGAGGAATGATAAGGCTTGATGATTTATCATATTGTTTCTAAGAAACGGAGTGCATAAAAACGTCAACAGAGTTCTTCAAATCGAACCCTACTTCGGAAACCCAAATTTGGGTAATTTGAAGTACGTGCTAAAAAAACCGAGTCACGATCATCGTTTTTCAATAATTTTGTGAGGAATGATAAGGCTTGATGATTTATCATATTATTTCTAAGAAACGGAGTGCATAAAACCGTCAACAGAGTTCTTCAAATCGAACCCTATTTCGGAAACCCAAATCTGGGAAATTTGAAGTACGTGCTAAAAAAACCGAGTCACGATCATCGTTTTTCAATAATTTTGTGAGGAATGATAAGGCTTGAATATTTATCATATTATTTCTATTAAACGGAGTGCATAAAAACGTCAACAGAGTTCTTCAAATCGAACCCTACTTCGGAAACCCAAATCCTGGAACTTTGAAGTACGTGCTAAATAAACCGAGTCACGATCGTCGTTTTTCGAAGGTTTTGTGAGAAATGATAAGGCTTGATGATTTAGAATATTATTTCTAAGAAACGGAGTGCATAAAACCGTCAACAGAGTTCTTCAAATCGAACCCTACTTCGGAAACCCAAATCTGGGAAATTTGAAGTACGTGCTAAAAAAACCGAGTCACGATCGTCGTTTTTCGAAAGTTTTGTGAGGAATGATAAGGCTTGATGATTTATCATATTATTTCTAAGAAACGGAGTGCATAAAAACGTCAACAGAGTTCTTCAAATCGAACCCTACTTCGGAAACCCAAATTTTAGTAATTTGAAGTACGTACTAAATAAACCGAGTCACGATCGTCGTTTTTCGAAGGTTTTGTGAGAAATGATAAGGCTTGATGATTTAGAATATTATTTCTAAGAAACGGAGTGCATAAAAACGTCAACAGAGTTCTTCAAATCGAACCCTACTTCGGAAACCCAAATATGGAAAATTTGAAGTACGTGCTAAAAAAACCGAGTCACGATCGTCGTTTTTCGAAAGTTTTGTGAGGAATGATAAGGCTT
>NW_019276635.1:0-1247 GCF_002738345.1 Cucurbita maxima | reverse complement strand
GTGATGACGTATCCTAGAAAAGCCAACTTCAAAAAAAATTTAGGTTCTCTCAATTATGTGTCTTAAATCCTTCAAGATATCAGGTACGTTCACAAATGTCTTGATGAGTGTCTTGAAAATAATACAATGTTTTGATTTGTAAAAGATATCTCTACAACCCAAAAAAATCAAATCATTAGTCAAATAAACTCTCTGCTTAAGTCTTATTGACCCAAGGGCAGATCTCACAGTGAAACGTGACGCATCAAATATTGGAGGTATCTAAAATTGTCAAAGAGGACAGGGAATCAATTATCATATTTCATTCAAAAGCCTCTAATAATACCATACAAATTACAAAACAGTAAAAAAAAAAAAAAGTATATATTATTTCCATTGTATTTTGTGCACAAAATTTTTAAAGGAAATTTAAAATAAATCCAGCTTATTTGTCATACTTTTAAGTTCAACTACAATAAATCAAGAAAAGAATTGAGTGGTAATAAAATATCACTTGACATTAGAATGTAATTTGAAGACTTTTTATCTTGGGGAGTTGAATTACATTTAAAATTATTTATGTTATTTCTTATTTTCTTCAATTTGTATTTAATAGCTTTGGGTAGTTTGTAGATGAGCTATGTTTGAATTATGTTTGAATTATCTTTTTGGCCTATTTAAATGCTTGTAATATTCAAGTTTGAAAACATTTTGGAATACAAAAACTTTGTGTTTGAAACCATTTGGTGTTATGTTTCTTTCAAACCTTTTTTTAGGTTTGGTGTTAAAATCTATTCATTAGATTAGTCGTTATCAAGTTAATTCTTGAGTGAGTCGTCTTGGAATCTAAGAGTGACAATGATAGATTCCAAGTTCAATCTAAGAGTTATTTATCCTTTTAACCTGCTCCTGGTTGAAATCAATTCGTTAAGTTAGCTTTCTTTGTAAAAGTTTGCAAGGATGCTACGACCTCTAGCTTTGCAAAATCTAGCGTTATTGGCGCTTATCAAAATCGCTGCCAAAATAAAGTTTAACAAGTGGTTCTATGGTGTAGTGGTTAGCACTTTTGACTTTGCATCTAACGATCTGTGTTTAATTTCCGATAGGAAATCCACCAATTTATACAAAATTGGTCCATAGTCGATTCGGTAGGGTCACTTTTGGACCGATAATCTATATAAGGGGTCACTAAGGTTAAGATCATACAAAATGGGTCCATAGCTCAATATTAGAGCATTTGATTGCAGATCAAGAGGTCACCAATTCGA
>NW_019276634.1:463-1248 GCF_002738345.1 Cucurbita maxima | reverse complement strand
AAACAGTAAAAGAGTTCTTCAAATGGAACCCTTCTTCCGAAACCCTAACAGGGAAGTTTGTAGTACGTGCTAAAAAAACCGAGTCACGGTCGACGTTTGTCGAAAGTTTTGTGAGAAATGATAAGGCAAGATGATTTAGAATATTATTTCTAAGAAACGGAGTGCGTAAAACAGTAAAAGAGTTCTTCAAATGGAACCCTTCTTCCGAAACCCTAACAGGGAAGTTTGTAGTACGTGCTAAAAAAACCGAGTCACGGTCGACGTTTGTCGAAAGTTTTGTGAGAAATGATAAGGCTAGATGATTTAGAATATTATTTCTAAGAAACGGAGTGCATAAAACAGTAAAAGAGTTCTTCAAATCGAACCCTTCTTCCGAAACCCTAACAGGGAAGTTTGTAGTACGTGCTAAAAAGACCGAGTCACGGTCGACGTTTGTCGAAAGTTTTGTGACGAATGATAAGGCTAGATGATTTAGAATATTATTTCTAAGAAACGGAGTGCGTAAAACAGTAAAAGAGTTCTTCAAATCGAACCCTTCTTCCGAAACCCTAACAGGGAAGTTTGTAGTACGTGCTAAAAAAACCGAGTCACGGTCGACGTTTGTCGAAAGTTTTGTGAGGAATGATAAGGCTAGATGATTTAGAATATTATTTCTAAGAAACGGAATGCGTAAAACAGTAAAAGAGTTCTTCAAATGGAACCCTGCTTCGGAAACTCAAATAGAGAAGTTTGTAGTACGTGCTAAAAAACCGAGTCACGGTCGACGTTTGTCGAAAGTTTTGTGA
>NW_019276634.1:0-458 GCF_002738345.1 Cucurbita maxima | reverse complement strand
GAATGATAAGGCTAGATGATTTAGAATATTATTTCTAAGAAACGGAGTGCGTAAAACAGTAAAAGAGTTCTTCAAATGGAACCCTTCTTCCGAAACCCTAACATTGAAGTATGTAGTACGTGCTAAAAAAACCGAGTCACGGTCGACGTTTGTCGAAAGTTTTGTGAGAAATGATAAGGCTAGATGATTTAGAATATTATTTCTAAGAAACGGAGTGCGTAAAACAGTAAAAGAGTTCTTCAAATGGAACCCTTCTTCCGAAACCCTAACAGGGAAGTTTGTAGTACGTGCTAAAAAAACCGAGTCACGGTCGACGTTTGTCGAAAGTTTGGTGAGGAATGATAAGGCTAGATGATTTAGCATATTATTTCTAAGAAACGGAGTGCGTAAAACAGTAAAAGAGTTCTTCAAATGGAACCCTTCTTCCGAAACCCTAACAGGGAAGTATGTAGTACGTG
>NW_019276633.1:1029-1248 GCF_002738345.1 Cucurbita maxima | reverse complement strand
ATATTATTTCTAAGAAACGGAGTGCATAAAATAGTAAAAGAGTTCTTCAGATCGAACCCTTCTTCGGAAACCCAAACAGAGATGTTGTTAGTACGTGCTAAAAAAACAGAGTCACAGTCGACGTTTTTCGAATTTTTTTTTATGAATGATAAGGCTTGATGATTTAGAATATTATTTCTAAGAAACGGAGTGCATAAAACAGTAAAAGAGTTCTTCAAA
>NW_019276633.1:0-689 GCF_002738345.1 Cucurbita maxima | reverse complement strand
AATATTATTTCTAAGAAACGGTGTGCATAAAACAGTAAAAGAGTTCTTCAAATCGAACCCTTCTTCGGAAACCCAAACAGGGAACTTGTTAGTACATGCTAAAAAAACCGAGTCACAGTCGACGTTTGTCGAAAATTTTGGTAGGAATGATAAGGCTTGATGATTTAGAATATTTTTCTAAGAATCGTAGTGCATAAAACAGTAAAAGAGTTCTTCAGATCGAACCCTTCTTCGGACACCCAAATAGGGAAGTTGTTAGTACGTGCCGAAAACACAGAGTCACAGTTGACGTTTTTCGAAATTTTTTTGAAGAATGATAAGGCTTGATGATTTAGAATATTATTTCTAAGAAACGGAGTGCATAAAAAACTACATGAGTTCTTCAAATCGAACCCTTCTTCGGAAACCCAAACAGGAAACTTGTTAGTACGTGCTAAAAAAACCGAGTCACAGTCGACGTTTTTCGAAATTTTTGGTAGGTATGATCAGGCTTGATGATTTAGAATATTATTTCTAAGAAATGGAGTGCATAAAACAGTAAAAGAGTTCTTCAAATCGAACACTTCTTCGGAAACCCAAACAAGGAAGTTTTTAGTACGTGCTAAAAAAAGCGAGTCACGATCGACGTTTTTCGAAAATTTTCTGATGAATGATAAGGCTTGATGATTTAGAATATTATTTCTAAGAAA
>NW_019276632.1:0-1237 GCF_002738345.1 Cucurbita maxima | reverse complement strand
TGAGCGGGGGAGGTTCTCATTTGTAGAGAAAGGAAGAAAAGAACTGGGAGAAATTGAAAGAAAAAAAGGGGTGCTCCCAAGTGGTCACCCAACTTAGTACTACTCTCGCCCAAGGACGCTTAACTGCAGAGTTCTGATGGGATCCGGTGCATTAGTGCTGGTATGATCGCACCCGACATGCCATGCGCACAAAATCGGATTTAACGCATGCGGGGCGGCATGATCGAAACGCGATGGGCGTGAGCGAGGGAGGTTCTCATTTGTAGAGAAAGGAGAAAAGAACTGGGAGAAATTGAAAGAAAAAAAGGGGTGCAACACGAGGACTTCCCAAGTGGTCACCCAACTTAGTACTACTCTCGCCCAAGCACGCTTAACTGCGGAGTTCTGATGGGATCCGATGCATTAGTGCTGGTATGATCGCACCCGACATGCCATGCGCACAAAATCGGATTTAACGCATGCGGGGCGGCATGATCGAAACGCGATGGGCGTGAGCGGGGGAGGTTCTCATTTGTAGAGAAAGGAAGAAAAGAACTGGGAGAAATTGAAAGAAAAAAAGGGGTGCAAGAGGACTTCCCAAGTGGTCACCCAACTTAGTACTACTCTCGCCCAAGCACGCTTAACTGCAGAGTTTTGATGGGATCCGGTGCATTAGTGCTGGTATGATCGCAACCGACATGCCATGCGCACAAAATCGGATTTAACGCATGCGGGGCGGCATGATCGAAACGCGATGGGCGTGAGCGGGGGAGGTTCTCATTTGTAGAGAAAGGAAGAAAAGAACTGGGAGAAATTGAAAGAAAAAAAGGGGTGCAACCAAGTGGTCACCCAACTTAGTACTACTCTCGCCCAAGCACGCTTAACTGCGGAGTTTTGATGGGATCCAGTGCATTAGTGCTGGTATGATCGCACCCGACATGCCATGCGCACAAAATCGGATTTAACGCATGCGGGGCGGCATGATCGAAACGCGATGGGCGTGAGCGGGGGAGGTTCTCATTTGTAGAGAAAGGAAGAAAAGAACTGGGAGAAATTGAAAGAAAAAAAGGGGTGCAACACGAGGACTTCCCAAGTGGTCACCCAACTTAGTACTACTCTCGCCCAAGCACGCTTAACTGCGGAGTTCTGATGGGATCCGTTGCATTAGTGCTGGTATGATCGCACAAAAAATAAGCGCACAAAATCGGATTTAACGCATGCGGGGCGGCATGATCGAAACGCGATGGGCGTGAGCGGG
>NW_019276631.1:0-1248 GCF_002738345.1 Cucurbita maxima | reverse complement strand
TTATTTTTAAGAAACGGAGAGCATAAAAAAGTAAAAGAGTTCGTCAAATCGAACCCTACTTCGGAAACCCAAATCTGGGAAGTTTGAAGTACGTGCTAAAAAAACCGAGTCACGATCAACGTTTTTCGAATGTTTTGTGAGGAATTATAAGGCTTGATGATTTAGAATATTATTTCTAAGAAATGGAGAGCATAAAACAGTAAAAGAGTTCTTCAAATCGAATCCTACTTCGGAAACCCAAATTCGGGAAGTTTGAAATACGTGCTAAAAAAACTGAGTCAAGATCGACGTTTTTCGAATGTTTTGGGAGGAATGATAAGGCTTGATGATTTACAATATTATTTCTAAGAAACGGAGAGCATAAAAAAGTAAAAGAGTTCGTCAAATCGAACCCTACTTCGGAAACCCGAATCTGGGAAGTTTGAAGTACGTGCTAAAAAAACCGAGTAACGATCGACGTTTTTTGAAACTTTTGTGAGGAATGATAAGGCTTGATGATTTAGAATATTATTTCTAAGAAACGGAGAGCATAAAAAAGTAAAAGAGTTCGTCAAATCGAACCCTACTTCGGAAACCTAAACCTGGGAAGTTTGAAGTACGTGCTAAAAAAACCGAGTAACGATCGACGTTTTTTGAAACTTTTGTGAGGAATGATAAGGCTTGATGATTTAGAATATTATTTCTAAGAAACGGAGAGCATAAAACAGTAAAAGAGTTCTTCAAATCGAATCCTACTTCGGAAACCCAAATCCGGGAAGTTTGAAGTACGTGCTAAAAAAACCAAGTCACGATCGACGTTTTTCGAAAGTTTTGTGAGGAATGATAAGTCTTGATGATTTAGAATATTATTTTTAAGAAACGGAGAGCATAAAAAAGTAAAAGAGTTCGTCAAATCGAACCCTACTTCGGAAACCCAAATATGGGAAGTTTGAAGTACGTGCTATAAAAACCGAGTCACGATCGACATTTTTCGAATGTTTTGTGAGGAATGATAAGGCTTGATGATTTAGAATATTATTTCTAAGAAACAGAGAGTATAAAAAAGTAAAAGAGTTCGTCAAATCGAACCCTACTTCGGAAACCCAAATATGGGAAGTTTGAAGTACGTGCTATAAAAACCGAGTCACGATCGACGTTTTTCGAAACTTTTGTGAGGAATGATAAGGCTTGATGATTTAGAATATTATTTTTAAGAAACGGAGAGCATAAAAAAGTAAAAGAGTTCGTCAAATCGAACCCTACTTCGGA
>NW_019276630.1:0-1248 GCF_002738345.1 Cucurbita maxima | reverse complement strand
GCAGCTTTACAGGGGAAAGAGCAGTTCAAGAATCAAAATAGTTGGGTGCCTGGCTGATGAAATACTCAGAATGACCAGAGTGCCTAACCCTTGAGGTGAGGTCAAGGGCATTGATAGGGAAATGTACACGCACGCACTTGGAGTCATTTCAGATGCGATCAAAAAGCCTTCCTTTTACAGTAGAGAGACTACTACATATACTAAGATGCGAATAGAGATGCAGACGGTCTTCTTCAGTTAGAGGTTAAGCAGTTTACCAAGAGGAAGATGACAATAGAGATAAGGTCGAAAGTTAGAAGGGAAGAAGCGAAGACGAAGAGTAAGGAGAGAGAGAGAATTGACTCGCCAGTAATGTAATGCCTTTTGAGAGGAGCCAAGACGAGGTGATTCAGTTTAGGCAGGAGAAAGACTACTACTATCTATTTACCTCGTTCAAGAAGGCAAGGGAATAGTAGAGGGTCAGATTTCTTCCTCTTTTCTTACAGTTCCAGAAGAGAAGGGACAAGAGTTTACCCCCTTCAATCCAGGAAGGGAATAGGAATAGAGGTGAATGGGCAGTAGTTCTGTCTCATTAATCTCTCATTCATAACATAAAGAGTTTCGGCTTTCAAACACTGTCAAGCTGCTAACTCCTTCATTGATTCAAAGACTGTAAACTCTCTTTAATCGTTCATTACTTTCTCTTTCACTCTTTTTACTGTAAAGACCATGAATGAATTTTGTCTATCTTTCCCTTATTTTGAGGGCTATAGGTAATGTTGTATTAAGTCAAGAAGAAAGGAAAGAAAGATTAGCTCATTAACCTCTCCAACTCGATTTCACTATTCCATTGCCCTCACCGGAACCTATCCTTTCCAGTTCTAGAATCAATATAGCTGCTTTTCAAGACGAAAGAAAGCAAGACAGACTTATAATTACTGAACAAACACCTATAATTACCGAGTGAAAGAGAAGAGCTACTGAATATGCTTTACCGCCGGCCGAGTTCAGTCAATCCATAGGATAAAGAAAGTCAATGTTGAATTTAATCCCATACCATAGAGATGAGAAATCTTGATTTGATCCTTTCGTTCTCTTCTTCTATTCCTTCTCAATTCTGATTTTTTAGTTTCCCCTTCTCTTGTAAGAAAGATTCGTTAGACTGACCGAACTTCACTCCTTCCCCTTTGCCTTTGACTCTATATACCTGACCAAAGACCTACTCGTTCAATCAAATAGTGAACCCTGAACCTATTCATTGTCGGTCTC
>NW_019276629.1:0-1248 GCF_002738345.1 Cucurbita maxima | reverse complement strand
AAAAACCGATTGACGGTCGACATTTTTTGGAAGTTTTGTGGGGAATGATTAGGCATGATGATTTAGAATAGAATTTCGAAGAAACGGAGTGCATAAAACAGTAAAAGTGTGCTTCAAATTGAACCCTACTTCGGAAACTTAAATCTGGGACGTTTGAAGTACGTGCTAAACAAACCGAGTCACTGTCGAAGTTTTTTGGAAGTTTTGGTGGGAATGATTAGGCTTGATGATTTAGAATAGAATTTCGAAGAAACGGAGTGAATAAAAAAGAACAAGTGTGCTTCAAATCGAACCCTATTCGGAAACCCAAATATGGGACGTTTGAAGTACGTGCTAAAAAAACCGATTGGCGGTCGAAGTTTTTTGGAAGTTTTTGGGGGAATGATTAGGCTTGATGATTTAGAATATAATTTCGAAGAAACGGAGTGCATAAAACAGTAAAAGTGTGCTTCAAATCGAACCCTACTTCGGAAACCCAAATCTGGGACGTTTGAAGTACGTGCTAAAAAAACCGAGTCACGGTCGACGTTTTTTAAAGTTTTGTGGGGAATGATTAGGCTTGATGATTTATAATAGAATTTCGAAGAAACGGAGTGCATAAAACAGTAAAAGTGTGCTTCAAATGGAACCCTACTTCGGAAACCCTTAATCTGGGATGTTTGAAGTACGTGCTAAAAAAACCGAGTCACGGTCGACGTTTTTTGAAGTTTTGTGGGGAATGATTAGGCTTGATGATTTAGAATAGAATTTCGAAGAAACGGAGTGCATAAAACAGTAAAAGTGTGCTTCAAATGGAACCCTACTTCGGAAACTTTTAATTTGGGATGTTTGAAGTACATGTTAAAAAAACCGAGTCACGGTCGACGTTTTTTGAAGTTTTGTGGGGAATGATTAGGCTTGATGATTTATAATAGAATTTCGAAGAAACGGAGTCCATAAAACAGTAAAAGTGTGCTTCAAATGGAACCCTTCTTCGGAAACCCTTAATCTGGGATGTTTGAAGTACGTGCTAAAAAAACCGAGTCACGGTCGACGTTTTTTGAAGTTTTGTGGGGAATGATTAGGCTTGATGATTTAGAATAGAATTTCGAAGAAACGGAGTGCATAAAACAGTAAAAGTTTGCTTCAAATGGAACCCTACTTCGAAAACCCTTTAATCTGGGATGTTTGAAGTACGTGCTAAAAAAACCGAGTCACGGTCGACGTTTTTTGAAGTTTTGTGGGGAATGATTAGGCTTGATGATTTAG
>NW_019276628.1:0-1249 GCF_002738345.1 Cucurbita maxima | reverse complement strand
AAAGAAACCGAGTCCCGTTCAACGTTTTTCGAAAGTTTTGCGAGAAATGATTAGCCTTGATGATTTAGAATGGAATTTCCAAGAAACGGAGTGCATAAAAAATTAAACAAACCTCTTCAAATCAAACTCTACTTCGGAAACCCAAATCTTGGACGTTTGAAGTAAGTGCTAAAAAAACCGAGTCACGGTCGACGTTTTTCGAAAGTTTTGTGAGGAATGATAAGGCTTGATGATTTATAATGGAATTTCGAAGAAACGGAGTGCATAAAAAATTAAACGAAATTCTTCAAATCAAACCCTACTTCGGAAACCCAAATATTGGACGTTTGAAGTAAGTGCTAAAAAAACCGCGTCACGGTCGACGTTTTTCGAACGTTTTGTGAGGAATGATAAGGCTTGATGATTTATAATGGAATTTCAAAGAAACGGAGTGCATAAAAAATTAAACAAAATTTTTCAAATCATACCCTACTTCGGAAACCCAAATCTTGGATGTTTGAAGTAAGTGCTAAAAAAACCGAGTCACGGTCGAATTTATTAGAAAGTTTTGTGAGGAATGATTAGCCTGGATGATTTAGAATGGAATTTCGAAGAAACGGAGTGCATAAAAAAGTAAAAGAGTTCTTCAATTCGAACCCTAATTCGGAAACCCAAACAATGGACGTCTGAAGTACGTGCTAAAAAAACCGAGTCATGGTCGACGTTTTTCGAAAGTTTTGTGAGGAATGTTTAGACTTGATGATTTAGAATAGAATTTTGAAGAAATTGAGTGCATATAATATTAAACAAAATTCTTCAAATCAAACCCTACTTCGGAAACCCAAATCTTGGACGTTTGAAGTAAGTGCTAAAAAAATCGAGTCACGGTCGACGTTTTTCGAAAGTTGTGTGAGGAATGATAAGGCTTGATGATTTCTAATGGAATTTCGAAGAAACGGAGTGCATAAAAAATTAAACGAAATTCTTCAAATCAAACCCTACTTCGGAAACCCAAATATTGGACGTTTGAAGTAAGTGCTAAAAAAACCGAGTCACGGTCGACTTTTTTCGAACGTTTTGTGAGGAATGATTAGCCTTGATGATTTAGAATAGAATTTCAAAGAAACGGAGTGCATAAAAAATTAAAAGAGTTCTTCAATTCGAACCCTAATTCGGAAACCAAAACAATGGACGTCTGAAGTACGTGCTAAAAAAACCGAGTCATGGTCGACGTTTTTCGAAAGTTTTGTGAGGAATGTTTAGACTTGAT
>NW_019276627.1:508-1249 GCF_002738345.1 Cucurbita maxima | reverse complement strand
AGGGAAAGATCTCAAACCCTAATTTTTACCTAGGGAAATAGGGAAAGATCTCAAACCCTAATTTTTACCTAGGGAAATAGGGAAAGATCTCAAACCCTACTTTTTACCTAGGGAAATAGGGAAAGATCTCAAACCCTAATGTTTCCGTAGGGAAAGATCTCAAACCCTAATGTTTACACCCTAATTTTTACTTAGGGAAAGATCTCAAACCCTAATTTTTACACCCGAATTTTTACTTAGGGAAAGATCTCAAACCCTAATTTTTACACCCTAATTTTTACTTAGGGAAAGATCTCAAACCCTAATTTTTACCTAGGGAAAGATCTCAAACCCTAATTTTTACCTAGGGAAAGATCTCAAACCCTAATTTTTACCTAGGGAAAGATCTCAAACCCTAATTTTTACCTAGGGAAAGATAGATCTCAAACCCTAATTTTTACCTAGGGAAAGATAGATCTCAAACCCTAATTTTTACTAGGGAAAGATAGATCTCAAACCCTAATTTTTACCTAGGGAAAGATAGATCTCAAACCCTAATTTTTACCTAGGGAAAGATAGATCTCAAACCCTAATTTTTACCTAGGGAAAGATAGATCTCAAACCCTAATTTTTACCTAGGGAAAGATCGATCTCAAACCCCAATTTTTAAACCCTAATTTTTACCTAGGGAAGGATAGATCTCAAACCCTAATTTTTACCTAGGGAAGGATAGATCTCAAACCCTAATTTTTACCTAGGGAA
>NW_019276627.1:0-179 GCF_002738345.1 Cucurbita maxima | reverse complement strand
GATCTCAAACCCTAATTTTTACCTAGGGAAAGATCTCAAACCCTAATTTTTATCTAGGGAAGGATAGATCTCAAACCCTAATTTTTACCTAGGGAAGGATAGATCTCAAACCCTAATTTTTACCTAGGGAAGGATCTCAAACCCTAATTTTTACCTAGGGAAAGATCTCAAACCCTAAT
>NW_019276626.1:0-1249 GCF_002738345.1 Cucurbita maxima | reverse complement strand
TTGAAAATAAAATATGTTTTTGTTTACACACTATGAGTTTTAGGACATAAAACTCAACAATTATAACTTACCATATATATCATAATTGATTTTTTATTATAGGATATTTGTCTTCTATTACAGTTCATCATAGGTATCATGTTTTCCTTTTATTACAGGCTTTTTTCATTTATTGTTATAACCCTATCCTTTATAATTTATTTGATTATTTGAGACCTTCATTTAGGTGTGGTGGTTTTAGCCAATACATGAGAATATAAAACATAGGGTAATGTGCTTATCAACAATGTGAAGTTAACAAGACAATAATAATAGGTTCTAAAGCACAAAAACATGTGGATAAATTTCAAATATTGAGGCGCATAAAAGATATGGACCAGCAACTAATATTGATAGATCCACTACAAGGCATTTGGTCTAGTGTATGATTCTCGCTTCAGGTGCGAGAGGTCCCGAGTTTGATTCTAAAAATGCCTCCAACAATTATATCAAATTGAAGCATGCAATATAATAAGATTTGAAATAGGTTTTTTAAACCTTGAATCAATAAGTAATTCAAATTGATATTTGGAAAGAAAAAAAAAGCTATATTTAATTATAATTTACAAGTGTCTTTATAACATATTAATTGAAGAGAGCAAACAATAAGAATAAACAAACAAAGGAAATTTGTGTATGTATGATTCTCTTCAAATCTTGGAAACTATGAGGATTCCTCTCCTTTCTTGACATCAAGACTTACTTTTTTGGGACTTGGAACATAAACAGTCATCTACTCTTACTCCTACTCCCTTCTATAAAAATCAACATAGCATAATCATTCCATGAAGACTGAGGTAGTCTTATAAAAGAAGATGAGGGTACCACTTTCTATTGCAGAATTTCTATGTGAATAGAGAATGAACCATATTCTTGGGAGATAAGATAGAGCCTCGAGCCTAACTTCAAAGGCATTACACAAATTGTTCTATGATATTTTTTCTAGGAACTCTTTGTTATGTTGTGCGCTAAAGGTTTAAGGAAAGGGACACAGATTCTCTATTGCACTGATCTCCCAATAGAAGTTTTACCTAGGTCATCTATCGTCACAATCCTTTTAAGGAAGATGCGCCAAAATAACCTGTGAACAATAACATTTAAAGAAGTTTCAGAGAGCAAGAAGAGGATTGTGATAGAAGTTTCCCTAGGTAAAACTTCTTTAAATGTCTTAGCCAATCATGACATCATAATGAGGAGTCTCTTGGACAAC
>NW_019276625.1:0-1182 GCF_002738345.1 Cucurbita maxima | reverse complement strand
ATGTAACTCGGTCTCGTGGCTTCACCCCTCGTAAACAAGGGAAAGCTATTTTACGGTCTCATTGCTTCGCCCCTTGACCTTACTTATTCAGGCCTTTAGGTGAGCTTGTGTAATCGTAATAAGTAAGTAAGCACAACTCAACTCTTCTACGGGTGACTGGATCGCCTCGGTGGGGTTGCTCTAACTCGGCCCTGAGAAGCGCAACACTCTAGTAACTGATCCTTTTGTAGGTTCAGGGGCAAAGAAAGTGTACCTTCTTTGATAAGCTCCCTTGGCGTTTCACTTCTGATGTTCTGCCTTGATGAGTGAGAGAGGTAGCCGAATCAGGATCTAACTATGGCATAGACACAACGCAGGAAATTTCGATCCTCAAAATGGGAAAGAAAGATGGAGGAAAACACAGCCCTTTCAGTTGCTCTCTACACGGTGACTGTCCTTTTGGGTGTTACCTACCTTATCATATATTTGCCATAGAGGTTCATTTTCCTCACTCAGTAAACGATAAAGGGAGGAGGGCCCAAAATTTGAGCCCGATTCCAAGCAAGCAAAATTGGAGAAAGAACATCGTCATCTAATCTAATTGCTCCTGAACTCGTCCCTGAGCCTGAGGCCCCCCTTGTGATAGATGGGAAAAAAGAAAGAAGGTTTTCATTTCATTCAACCAACTATCTTTTTGAAATAGTTTACAGTGCTCATTCTATAGATACTGGAAAAACCAAAGAGAATGAAATTGAATCTTAGTCAATTGAAATTGAAGAACCATATCCCGACCCAGCCACAAATCCTGAACTTTTTGGCTTCGACCTACCCGCATCGGATTCCGCGGATACTTTGCGCTTAATGGCTGATATCATTCTGGAGTCTTATTTGGATTCCCTTGCTCATGAGCGATACACCTGGTTAGACGTAACACAAAGTCTTGCTCGGTCAGCTCCAGGGATATAGTCACTCGAGATGAAAGAAGTATGCTACTCGACCAGTTGCATAATCCGGGCAGTGAAAACGGTATTCAAGCCTTGGAGCTCTTAATGTCATAAGTGGTAGGATAGGAAAGATGTGGGTCAAATTGCTTCGAGAAAGAGAAAGATAGGAAAGATGCCAAGTCAAGCCATGTATTACTATTGGCCATACAATGATGGCATTGTGGATCTCATTCGTATTCCAGTTTTTTGCCCCTTACGC
>NW_019276624.1:0-1249 GCF_002738345.1 Cucurbita maxima | reverse complement strand
GATCCTCTAATGAACAATTGGTTTGTGGTTCAACCACCAAACCGAATCCCTTTCGGGCCAATGAGAGGGTGGGTCCCCTTGTTCAAGACTTGGAGTCAGTACTTAAGGGAAGAACCTCTTAACTATTTCTAAAAGCTGGTAGGAGTGAATTTCATCATACACCCTATGTCCCCAACTATTCACCCAGTCTTACTTCTAAAATGAGAGGCTTATTGAGTCGGCTAACTCAGGCCACTCTCACCCATGCAAATCTAAGGATAATTTCGAATAAATAGGAGTTCATAGTTAGCTCAGGATTAAGATTGAGTTACCTATGTCATCGAATGAAAAAATCAGTGTCAAAAGTAAACGACATTATAAAGTGAGAGTGGTTTTCTTCATGGTCCGATCTTATGCAATACTCATTGCATAGGACGCCCCCACTCACATGTCTTCACATGTAAAATTTAGTGATCACATTGTTTATATCATATACAAAAGTGGGCCGCATCCATAGTGTCCCCAGAATAAGGTACTCAGTCTTAGGTTCAATTTAGGTTTAACACTCAGAGAGCAATATAGGTATTGTCAATATACATCAAACACCTTAAAAGGGATACCTAAAAAAAACTCGGCTCAAAGTTGCATTTACATTTTATTTCAACGATCGGAAGCTACCCCTGAATTATAACTCAATTCAAGGGTTTTCATCCAACATAAAAGGTTGGACGATAATATTACCTATGAAGTCTCATCGAGAATGCTCGATTAAGACTAAGTAACAATGATAGAAAACTCAAAGATACCCCAAAAATGAACTAGAAAATTATAATTCACTTGAAGGGTTTTGATTTACTAGAAAAGGAAAATTACTATAACATTATAACTCAATTCAAGGGTTTTGATTCAATAGAAAATGATAGATAATATTACCTATGAAATCTCATCGAGAATGCTTGATGATTAGAAATCACGAACCTCCATAATAGTATGATATTGTCCACGTTCAAAAATAAGTTTTAGCTGTTTTACTTATGGTTCCCTAAAAGGAATCACACCAATGGAAATAGTAATTCTTATGTATAACATTAAGCAGTTAGGATGGCCTATTGGCTTGTTGGTTTCATTCCCTTTTTCACACCTTATTGGCTTGTCGAGTGATCATGATCGTAGTGCCTGAAACGATTCTCACATCAGGTTTGTAGTGAGATTTATTTCATCTATCAGTGCTATTGGAGGTCCATAGCCTAAGGTAGCACAACTTAAGGTG
>NW_019276623.1:0-1249 GCF_002738345.1 Cucurbita maxima | reverse complement strand
AGAATAGAATGTCAAAGAAACGGAGTGTAGAAAAATAGTACTTAAAATCGAAACCCTAATTTCTGAACCCTAATCCAGGAAGTTTGAACCACGTGATAAAAAAACTGAGTAGCGGTCGGCGTTTTTTAAAATTCCTGCTCGGAGTGATCGGGAATAATGATTTAGAATAGAATTTTGAAGAAATGGAGTGCATAAAACAGTAAAAGAGTGCTTTAAATCGATTCCCTAACCTGGTTACTTTGAAGTACGTGCTAAAAAAACTGTGTCACGGTCGACGTTTCTCGAAACTTTTGTTGGGAATGTTTAGTTTAGTCTTGATGATTTAGAATAGAATGTCAAAGAAACGGAGTGTAGAAAAATAGTACTTAAAATCGAAACCCTAATTTCTGAACCCTAATCCAGGAAGTTTGAACCACGTGATAAAAAAACTGAAAAGCGATCGGCGTTTTTCGAAATTCCTGCTCGGAGTGATCGGGAATAATGATTTAGAATAGAATTTTGAAGAAATGGAGTGCATAAAACAGTAAAAGAGTGCTTTAAATCGATTCCCTAACCTGGTTAGTTAGAAGTACGTGCTAAAAAAGCTGTGTCACGGTCGACGTTTCTCGAAACTTTTGTTGGGAATGTTTAGTTTAGTCTTGATGATTTAGAATAGAATGTCAAAGAAACGGAGTGTAGAAAAATAGTACTTAAAATCGAAACCCTAATTTCTGAACCCTAATCCAGGAAGTTTGAAGTACGTGCTAAAAAAACTGTGTCACGGTCGACGTTTTTTCGAAATTCCTGCTCGGAGTGATCGGGAATAATGATTTAGAATAGAATTTTGAAGAAATGGAGTGCATAAAACAGTAAAAGAGTGCTTTCAATCGATTCCCTGACCTGGTTAGTTAGAAGTACGTGCTAAAAAAACTGTGTCACGGTCGACGTTTCTCGAAACTTTTGTTGGGAATGTTTAGTTTAGTCTTGATGATTTAGAATAGAATGTCAAAGAAACGGAGTGTAGAAAAATAGTACTTAAAATCGAAACCCTAATTTGTGAACCCTAATCCAGGAAGTTTGAACCACGTGATAAAAAAACTGAGTAGCGGTCGGCGTTTTTCGAAATTCCTGCTCGAAGTGATAGGGAATAATTATTTAGAATAGAATTTTGAAGAAATGGAGTGCATAAAACAGTAAAAGAGTGCTTTAAATCGATTCCCTAACCTTGTTAGTTAGAAGTACGTGCTAAAAAAACTGTGTCACGGTCGAC
>NW_019276622.1:958-1250 GCF_002738345.1 Cucurbita maxima | reverse complement strand
ACAAACTTCCCTTTTTGGGTTTCCGAAGAAGAGTTCCATTTGAAGAACTCTTTTACTGTTTTGTTCACTTCGTTTCGTAGAAATAATATTCTAAATCATGAAGCCTTATCATTCCTCACAAAACATTCGACAAACGTCGACCGTGACTCGGTTTTTTTTAGCACGTACTACAAACTTCCCTGTTTAAGTTTCCAAAGAAGGGTTCCATTTGAAGAACTCTTTTATTTTTTTACGCACTCCGTTTCTTAGAAATAATATTCTAAATCATCAAGCCTTATCATTCCTCACAAAA
>NW_019276622.1:0-746 GCF_002738345.1 Cucurbita maxima | reverse complement strand
AGAGTTCCATTTGAAGAACTCTTTTACTGTTTTGTTCACTTCGTTTCGTAGAAATAATATTCTAAATCATGAAGCCTTATCATTCCTCACAAAACATTCGACAAACGTCGACCGTGACTCGGTTTTTTTTAGCACGTACTACAAACTTCCCTGTTTAAGTTTCCAAAGAAGGGTTCCATTTGAAGAACTCTTTTATTTTTTTACGCACTCCGTTTCTTAGAAATAATATTCTAAATCATCAAGCCTTATCATTCCTCACAAAATTTCGACAAACGTCGACCGTGACTCGGTTTTTTTTAGCACGTACTACAAACTTCCCTTTTTGGGTTTCCGAAGAAGAGTTCCATTTGAAGAACTCTTTTACTGTTTTGTTCACTTCGTTTCGTAGAAATAATATTCTAAATCATGAAGCCTTATCATTCATCACAAAACTTTCGACAAACGTCGACCGTCACTCGGTTTTTTTAGCACGTACTACAAACTTCCCTCTTTGGGTTTCCGAAGAAGGGTTCCATTTGAAGAACTCTTTTACTGTTTTACGCACTCCGTTTCTTAGAAATAATGTTCTAAATCATCAATCCTTATCATTCCTCACAAATCTTTCGAGAAACGTCGACCTTGACTCGGTTTTTTTTAGCACGTACTACAAACTTCCCTTTTTGGGTTTACGAAGAAGGGTTCCATTTGAAGAACTCTTTTACTGTTTTGTTCACTTCGTTTCGTAGAAATAATATTCTAAATCATCA
>NW_019276621.1:0-1250 GCF_002738345.1 Cucurbita maxima | reverse complement strand
CACCTAGTCCCTTTCGACGATTTTCGAAAGTTTTGTGAGGAATGATTAGGCTTGATGATTTAGAATATAGTTTCGAAGAAACGGAGTGCATAAAACAGTAAAAGAGTTCGTCAAATCGAACCCTACTACGGAAACCCAAATCTAGGACGTTTGAAGTACGTGCGAAAAAAGCCGAGTCATTTTCAACGATTTTCGAAAGTTTTGTGAGGAATGATTAGGCTTGATGATTTAGAATATAGTTTCGAAGAAACGGAGTGCATAAAACAGTAAAAGAGTTCGTCAAATCGAACCCTACTTCGGAAACCCAAAACTGGGACGTTTGAAGTACGTGCGAGAAAACCGAGACACTGTCGATGATTTTCGAAAGTTTTGTGAGGAATGATTAGGCTTGATGATTCTAATATAGTTTCGAAGAAACGGAGTGCATAAAACAGTAAAAGAGTTCGTCAAATCGAACCCTACTTCGAAAACACAAATCGGGGACGTTTGAAGTACGTGCCAAAAAACACCTAGTCCCTTTCGACGATTTTCGAAAGTTTTGTGAGGAATGATTAGGCTTGATGATTTAGAATATAGTTTCGAAGAAACGGAGTGCATAAAACAGTAAAAGAGTTCTTCAAATCGAACCCTACTTCGGAAACCCAAATCTGGGGCGTTTGAAGTACGTGCCAAAAAAACACCTAGTCCCTTTCGACGATTTTCGAAAGTTTTGTGAGGAATGATTAGGATTGATGATTTAGAATATAGTTTCGAAGAAACGGAGTGCATAAAAGAGTAAAAGAGTTTTTTAAATCAATACCTACTTCGGAAACCCAAATCTGGGACGTTTGAAGTACGTGCGAAAAAACCGAGACACTGTCGACGATTTTCGAAAGTTTTGTGAGGAATGATTAGGCTTGATGATTTAGAATATAGTTTCGAAGAAACGGAGTGCATAAAACAGTAAAAGAGTTCTTCAAATCGAACCCTACTTCGGAAACCCAAATCTGGGGCTTTTGAAGTACGTGCGAAAAAAACCGAGTCATTTTCGACGATTTTCGAAAGTTTTGTGAGGAATGATTAGGCTTGATGATTTAGAATATAGTTTCGAAGAAACGGAGTGCATAAAATAGTAAAAGAGTTTTTCAAATCGAACCCTACTTCGGAAACCCAAATCTGGGGTTTTGAAGTACGTGCGAAAAAAAACCGAGTCATTTTCGACGATTTTCGAAAGTTTTGTGAGGAATGATTAGGCTTGATGATTTAGAATA
>NW_019276620.1:0-1250 GCF_002738345.1 Cucurbita maxima | reverse complement strand
GTTGGGAATGTTTAGTTTAGTCTTGATGATTTAGAATAGAATGTCAAAGAAACGTAGTGTAGAAAAATAGTACTTAAAATCGAATCCCTAATTTGTGAACCCTAATCCAGGAAGTTTGAACCACGTGTTAAAAAAACTGAGTAGCGGTCGGCGTTTTTCGAAATTCCTGCTCGGAGTGATCGGGAATAATGATTTAGAATAGAATTTTGAAGAAATGGAGTGCATAAAACAGTAAAAGAGTGCTTTAAATCGATTCCCTAACCTGGTTACTTTGAAGTACGTGCTAAAAAAACTGTGTCACGGTCGACGTTTCTCGAAACTTTTGTTGGGAATGTTTAGTTTAGTCTTGATGATTTAGAATAGAATGTCAAAGAAACGGAGTGTAGAAAAATAGTACTTAAAATCGAAACCCTAATTTGTGAACCCTAATCCAGGAAGTTTGAACCACGTGATAAAAAAACTGAGTAGCGGTCGGCGTTTTTCGAAATTCCTGCTCGGGGTGATCGGGAATAATGATTTAGAATAAAATTTTGAAGAAATGGAGTGCATAAGACAGTAAAAGAATGCTTTAAATCGATTCCCTAACCTGGTTANCAGTACTTGTTAAAAAAACCGCTTCACGGTCGACGTTTCTTGAAAGTTTTGTGGGGAATGTTTAGTCTTGATGATTTAGAATAGAATGTCAAAGAAACGTAGTGTAGAAAAATAGTACTTAAAATCGAAACCCTAATTTGTGAACCCTAATCCAGGAAGTTTGAACCACGTGATAAAAAAACTGAGTAGCGGTCGGCGTTTTTCGAAATTCCTGCTCGGAGTGATCGGGAATAATATTTTAGAATAGAATTTTGAAGAAATGGAGTGCATAAAACAGTAAAAGAGTGCTTTAAATCGATTCCCTAACCTGGTTACTTTGAAGTACGTGCTAAAAAAACTGGGTCACGGTCGACGTTTCTCGAAACTTTTGTTGGGAATGTTTAGTTTAGTCTTGATGATTTAGAATAGAATGTCAAAGAAACGGAGTGTAGAAAAATAGTACTTAAAATCGAAACCCTAATTTGTGAACCCTAATCCAGGAAGTTTGAACCACGTGATAAAAAAACTGAGTAGCGGTCGGCGTTTTTCAAAATTCCTGCTCGGGGTGATCGGGAATAATGATTTAGAATAGAATTTTGAAGAAATGGAGTGCATAAGACAGTAAAGGAATGCTTTAAATCTATTCCCTAACCTGGTTAGTTAGAAGTACGTGCTAA
>NW_019276619.1:591-1250 GCF_002738345.1 Cucurbita maxima | reverse complement strand
GTGGAAAGACAGTAAAAGAGTGCTTAAAATCGAAGCCCTATTTCGTGAACCATAATCCAGGACGTTTTAACCACCTGCTAAAAAAACTGAGTAGCGGTCGGCGTTTTCCGAAATTCCTGTTGGTAGTGATCGAGAATAAAGATTTAGAATATAATTTGGAAGAAACGGAAATCATAAAACAGTAAAAGAGTGCTTAAAATCGATTCCCTAACCTTGGACGTTACAAGTACGTGCTAAAAAAACCGCGTCACGGTCGACGTTTCTCGAAACTTTTGTGTGGAATGTTTAGTATTGATTATTTAGAATAGAATGTCGAATAAACGGAGTGTGGAAAAACAGTTAAAGACTGCTTAAAATCGAAGCCAAATTTTGTGAACCATAATCCAGGATGTTTTAACCACGTGCAAAAAAAATTGAGTAGCGGTCGGCATTTTTCGAAATTCCAGTTGGGAGTGATCGAGCATAATGATTTAGAATAGAATTTGGAAGAAACGGAGTGCATAAAACAGTAAAAGAGTGCTTAAAATCAATTCCCTAACCGTGGACGTTAGAAAAACGTGCGAAAAAAACCGCGTCGCGGTCGACGTTTCTCGAAACTTTTGTGTGGAATGTTGAGTATTGTTGATTTAGAATAGAATGTCGAATAAACGGAGTGTGGA
>NW_019276619.1:0-227 GCF_002738345.1 Cucurbita maxima | reverse complement strand
TTTCTCGAAACTTTTGTGTGGAATGTTGAGTATTGTTGATTTAGAATAGAATGTCGAATAAACGGAGTGTGGAAAGACAGTAAAAGAGTGCTTAAAATCAAAGCCCTATTTTGTGAACCATAATCCAAGACGTTTTAACCACCTGCTAAAAAAACTGAGTAGCGGTCGGCGTTTTCCGAAATTCCTGTTGGTAGTGATCGAGAATAAAGATTTAGAATAGAATTTGG
>NW_019276618.1:0-1251 GCF_002738345.1 Cucurbita maxima | reverse complement strand
CCCGTTGTCGAAGAAACGTCAGACAATGCGATAGGGGATAACTTGAAATCGGGTAGATGTGTAAAACTCTAAATACCTGAATATCGGGTGAAATTGATCGGGGTGCACAATTTTGACTGACATGCTTTTGGAAATATTTTTTACCTTATGGGAGGCATTGAAAGTAAGTACGACTCCTACTTGCTCAATTTAAATTATTTTGAGCTAGAACTTTAATTTATTTGATAATTTAGGTAAGTTTAGTTCGTTACTATGTCTTAATGCGATGTAGTGAGTCCACCTCAGTTGAAATGAACTTTGAAGGACGAAGTCGAACTAGCTTTAGCAATATTTAGAGACTCTAGTTTAGGCCAACCAAGTAAGTGGGTTTATTATCGACTTGGTTGGATGAATTCTATTATGTATGATATTACGTGTCTCGTGGCTCCGACACGTGTCATATATATGAATGATATATGATGCTATGTCATGTTATGTGATACTATGTTATGTTATGTCATGTTATGCTATGTTATACATTGTTAAGCTTTGTGATGCCATGTTATGCCATGTTAAAATATGTTATGCTGTGTCTTGCCATATTATGATATGTTATCATAAGACCAAGACATGTTGTATAGTTATGAAATTGATAATCTATGATTTATAGGCCTTCTTAGACCATGCCATAAAAGCTATGGTATGTACTACAAAATCTTTGAGAATTACTAAGTATAATTCAAAGACGTATTTCATACATAAATGGATGTTTGTCTTGTATCATACATTATGCCATGATAATAAGCTATGTGAATCTCATGCATAATTAAGTTACACGTGCATTGGTCACTTACGTGGTTTGCTTAGGTTGAAGCTACTACGACTCCTTGATGTTGACTTAGCATTTCTCTCTAAAATTCAATTATGCCTAAGGAGTCCAACAATCACCAGTTAGAATTCTACTGTGGAAATTGACTCAACTAGTTAAGCCTAAAATAATTTAATCTTACTCCTAAGAATTTAAACTTTTTAAGTCTAATTTTGCATAAAGTAATTTAAATTTACTCCTAATAATTTAAACTAAGCAAGCCTAATTTTGTATAAAATAATTTAAATTTACTCATAATAATTTAAACTTCTAAGTCCTACAAGGTAGTTATATAACTTTAAA
This sequence comes from Cucurbita maxima, assembly GCF_002738345.1. Classification (NCBI taxonomy): domain Eukaryota; kingdom Viridiplantae; phylum Streptophyta; class Magnoliopsida; order Cucurbitales; family Cucurbitaceae; genus Cucurbita; species Cucurbita maxima. The sequence continues at coordinate 101 of NW_019276618.1, read as the reverse complement.
CGCTTCTAAAAAATTGAAACTAGGAGAAAAAGGTCCAAACGTATCAGACAAAAGCCAAATCAGGCTAAATGCTGGCCTTCAGCCGTTAGAAAGTATAATAT
>NW_019276617.1:0-1251 GCF_002738345.1 Cucurbita maxima | reverse complement strand
CAACAATACTCAACATTCCACACAAAAGTTTCGAGAAACGTCGACCGTGACGCGGTTTTTTTAGCACGTACTTGTAACGTCCAAGGTTAGGGAATCGGTTTTAAGCACTCTTTTACGGTTTTATGCAATCCGTTTCTTCCAAATTCTATTCTAAATCATTATTCTCGATCACTACCAACAGGAATTTCGGAAAACGCCGACCGCTACTCAGTTTTTTTAGCACGTGGTTAAAACGTCCTGGATTATGGTTCACAAAATAGGGCTTCGATTTTAAGCACTCTTTTACTGTCTTTCCACACTCCGTTTATTCGACATTCTATTCTAAATCATTATTCTCGATCACTACCAACAGGAATTTCAGAAAACGCCGACCGCTACTCAGTTTTTTTAGCACGTGGTTAAAACGTCCTGGATTATGGTTCATAAAATAGGGCTTCGATTTTAAGCCCTCTTTTACTGTCTTTCCACACTCCGTTTATTCGACATTCTATTCTAAATCATTATTCTCGATCACTACCAACAGGAATTTCGGAAAACGCCGACCGCTACTCAGTTTTTTTAGCACGTGGTTAAAACGTCCTGGATTATGGTTCACAAAATAGGGCTTCGATTTTAGGCACTCTTTTACTGTCTTTCCACACTCCGTTTATTCGACATTCTATTCTAAATCAACAATACTCAACATTCAACATAAAAGTTTCGAGAAACGTCGACCGTGACGCGGTTTTTTTCGCACGTTTTTCTAACGTCCACGGTTAGGNNNGGTTAGGGAATCGATTTTAAGCACTCTTTTACTGTTTTATGCACTCCGTTTCTTCGAAATTCTATTCTAAATCATTATGCTCGATCACTCCCAACTGGAATTTCGAAAAATGCCGACCGCTACTTAGTTTTTTTTGCACGTGGTTAAAACATCCTGGATTATGGTTCACAAAATTTGGCTTCGATTTTAAGCACTCTTTTACTGTTTTTCCACACTCCGTTTATTCGACATTCTATTCTAAATAATCAATACTAAACATTCCACACAAAAGTTTCGAGAAACGTCGACCGTGACGCGGTTTTTTTAGCACGTACTTGTAACGTCCAAGGTTAGGGAATCGATTTTAAGCACTCTTTTACGGTTTATGCACTCCGTTTCTTCCAAATTCTATTCTAAATCATTATTCTCGATCACTACCAACAGGAATTTCGGAAAACGCCGACCGCTACTCAGTTTTTTTAGCAGGTGGTTAAAACGTCCTGGATTAT
>NW_019276616.1:0-1251 GCF_002738345.1 Cucurbita maxima | reverse complement strand
ACGTTTCTCGAAACTTTTGTGTGGAATGTTTAGTATTGATTATTTAGAATAGAATGTCGAATAAACGGAGTGTGGAAAACAGTAAAAGAGTGCTTAAAATCGAAGCCAAATTTTGTGAACCATAATCTAGGAATGTTTTAACCACGTGCAAAAAAAACTGAGTAGCGGTCGGCATTTTTCGAAATTCCAGTTGGGAGTGATCGAGCATAATGATTTAGAAAAGAATTTCGAAGAAACGGAGTGCATAAAACAGTAAAAGAGTGCTTAAAATCGATTCCCTAACCGTGGACGTTAGAAAAACGTGCGAAAAAAACCGCGTCACGGTCGACGTTTCTCGAAACTTTTGTGTTGAATGTTGAGTATTGTTGATTTAGAATAGAATGTCGAATAAACAGAGTGTGGAAAGACAGTAAAAGAGTGCCTAAAATCGAAGCCCTATTTTGTGAACCATAATCCAGGACGTTTTAACCACCTGCTAAAAAAACTGAGTAGCGGTCGGCGTTTTCCGAAATTCCTGTTGGGAGTGATCGAGAATAATGATTTAGAATAGAATTTGGAAGAAACGGAGTGCATAAAACCGTAAAAGAGTGCTTAAAATCGATTCCCTAACCTTGGACGTTACAAGTACGTGCTAAAAAAACCGCGTCACGGTCGACGTTTCTCGAAACTTTTGTGTGGAATGTTGAGTATTGTTGATTTAGAATAGAATGTCGAATAAACGGAGTGTGGAAAGACAGTAAAAGAGTGCCTAAAATCGAAGCCCTATTTTGTGAACCATAATCCAGGACGTTTTAACCACCTGCTAAAAAAACTGAGTAGCGGTCGGCGTTTTCCGAAATTCCTGTTGGTAGTGATCGAGAATAAAGATTTAGAATTGAATTTGGAAGAAACGGAGTGCATAAAACCGTAAAAGAGTGCTTAAAATCGATTCCCTAACCTTGGACGTTACAAGTACGTGCTAAAAAAACCGCGTCACGGTCGACGTTTCTCGAAACTTTTGTGTGGAATGTTTAGTATTGATTATTTAGAATAGAATGTCGAATAAACGGAGTGTGGAAAAACAGTAAAAGAGTGCTTAAAATCGAAGCCCTATTTTGTGAACCATAATCCAGGATGTTTTAACCACCTGCAAAAAAAACTGAGTAGCGGTCGGCGTTTTCCGAAATTCCTGTTGGTAGTGATCGAGAATAATGATTTAGAATAGAATTTGGAAGAAACGGAGTGCATAAAACCGTAAAAGAGTGCTTAAAA
>NW_019276615.1:0-1251 GCF_002738345.1 Cucurbita maxima | reverse complement strand
TTTTTGCTAAAGAAATCGAAAGGAGATGAGCTCTCAAATGTCCAAACAAGAGCAACTTGGAGTTAAGAATATGAGTAAAATTATTCTCGGGTACCCTACTTTGACCTCTCAGAGATCTTATACCTTACGTTTTTTTTTTCTTTCAAAAAAATTTAGATTTAATATTACGTCTAAAGGTTCATGAATATTTTTAAAATGAGGTACTCGAGTATTTTTAAACTTTTTAAAGGATTATATGAGTTGAATTGGGTTTGAGTGAATTTTTTTTAGACAGGGAAAAGTTTGGGTTGGTTGGAGGGCTACCCAACTTAACCCAACCTAAAAATTTTTAGGTTGGCTTGTTAGGTTAATTTTTTAAATTTTTTTAAAAAAATATTTATTCACGTTTCATAATTATTTAATTAGATAAAAGATATTAAAAATTCACAAATAAATAAAATCAATCTAAAATCATCTCAACAAACAAAATTTTCATCATTATAATCACAAGTTAGAATTGTAAGATTCGAACATAATTCAATATTATCATAAAACTAAAGACAACTAAATATAACACTTTTTGAGCAATTGGTTATTATCTCGAAAATAGAGATAGATCATAGAATTAAAAAATAATAAAATTAATTAGTTTAATGAAATCATGCCTAACAAAAATAAAAACTAATTCTAGCCTTATTTATTATTTTTTTTTTTTTGTTGATAAGAGGTAATCTAATTGTAGCCTTATTTATTGCTTGATCCGAATTTTGTATAAAAAGGTGTTAATTTTTTTATTTAAGGATTCTTTGCGTCCACAAAAGTTTGGATCGTTTGGCTAAGAATTAGGGTTGCCTATCACTTTACCTGAAAAATATAAGAGTAGCACGTGACTTGAATATTTTATAAAATACTCCGTCATCCCACTCTTGAGCTTAGAAAAGCAATCCCACATAATACATGTATGAGACCTATCTTTTATAACTGTAACATGATTTTAGGCTCTTTCCAATTTCGAGTAGAGTTGGATGCATGATACTTTGCCACACACAGCCCACGTACGCATACATGGACCCATCAGGCGGACTTTTATAGTACCCCCTAGGTCTGACTTGGTCGGACACAATACATTGGTCACCGAACGCCTAAAAAAAGGAAAGACCCTCGTGATATCATGGCGAACATAAATATCGAAAGTATGCATTAGTACTAACATAACATAACGGGAAAATATCCCGATGCACATGACATACATGCATGCATGAAGTCCTATGA
>NW_019276614.1:246-1252 GCF_002738345.1 Cucurbita maxima | reverse complement strand
TTTCTTAGAAATAATATTCTAAATCATCAATCCTTATACTTCCTCACAAAACTTTCGACAAACGTCGACCGTGACTCGGTTTTTTTAGCACGTACTACAAACTTCTCTTTTTGGGTTTCCGAAGGAGAGTTCCATTTGAAGAACTCTTTTACTGTTTTACGCACTCCGTTTCTAAGAAATAATATTCTAAATCATCAAGCCTTATCATTCCTCACAAAACTTTCGAAAAACGTCGACCGTGACTCGGTTTTTTTAGCACGTACTACAAACTTCTCTGTTTGGGTTTCCGAAGGAGAGTTCCATTTGAAGAACTCTTTTACTGGTCTACGCACTCCGTTTCTTAGAAATAATATTCTAAATCATCAATCCTTATCATTCCACACAAAACTTTCGACAATCGTGGACCGTGACTCGGTTCTTTTAGCACGTACTACAAACTTCTCTGTTTGGGTTTCCGAAGGAGAGTTCCATTTGAAGAACTCTTTTACTATTTTACGCACTCCGTTTCTTAGAAATAATATTCTAAATCATCAAGCCTTATCATTCCTCACAAAACTTTCGAAAAACGTCGACCGTGACTCGGTTTTTTTAGCACGTACTACAAACTTCCCTGTCTGGGTTTCCGAAGAAGGGTTCCATTTGAAGAACTCTTTTACTGTTTTACGCATTATGTTTCTTAGAAATAATATTCTAAATCATAAATCCTTATCATTCCACACAAAACTTTCGACAATCGTGGACCGTGACTCGGTTCTTTTAGCACGTACTACAAACTTCTCTGTTTGGGTTTTCGAAGGAGGGTTCCATTTGAAGAACTCTTTTACTGTTTTACGCACTCCGTTTCTTAGAAACAATATTCTAACTCATCAATCCTTATCATTCCTCACAAAACTTTCGACAAACGTCGACCGTGAATCGGTTTTTTTAGCACGTACTACAAACTTCCCTGTTTGGGTTTCGGAAGAAGGGTTACATTTGAAGAACTCTTTTACTGTTTTACGCACTC
>NW_019276614.1:0-233 GCF_002738345.1 Cucurbita maxima | reverse complement strand
ATTTGAAGAACTCTTTTACTGTTTTACGCACTCTGTTTCATAGAAATAATATTCTAAATCATCAAGCCTTATCATTCCTCACAAAACTTTCGACAAACGTCGGCCGTGACTCGGTTTTCTTAGCACGTACTACAAACTTCCCTATTTGGGTTTCCGAAGGAGGGTTCCATTTGAAGAACTCTTTTACTGGTTTACGCACTCCGTTTCTTAGAAATAATATTCTAAATCATCAA
>NW_019276613.1:0-1252 GCF_002738345.1 Cucurbita maxima | reverse complement strand
TTCCGAAGAAGGGTTCGATTTAAAGTACTCTTTGACTGTTTTATGCACTCTGTTTCTTAGAAATAATATTCTAAATCATCAAGCCTTATCATTCCAAACAAAACATTCAAAAATGTGGACCGTGACTCGGTTTTTTTAGCACGTACTAAAAACTTCCCTGTTCGGGTTTCCGAAGAAGGGTTCGATTTGACGAACTCTTTTACTGTTTTATGCACTCCGTTTCTTAGAAATAATATTCTAAATCATCAAGCCTTATCATTCCTCACAAAAATTTCGAAAAACGTCGACCGTGACTCGGTTTTTTAGCACGTACTAAAAACTTCCCTGTTTGGGTTTCCGAAGAAGGGTTCGATTTAAAGTACTCTTTGACTGTTTTATGCACTCTGTTTCTTAGAAATAATATTCTAAATCATCAAGCCTTATCATTCCAAACAAAACTTTCAAAAATGTGGACCGTGACTCGGTTTTTTTAGCACGTACTAAAAACTTCCCTGTTCGGGTTTCCGAAGAAGGGTTCGATTTGACGAACTCTTTTACTGTTTTATGCACTCCGTTTCTTAGAAATAATATTCTAAATCTTCAAGCCTTATCATTCTTCACAAAAATTTCTAAAAACGTCGACCGTGACTCGGTTTTTCAGCACGTACTAAAAACTGCCCTGTTTGGGTTTCCGAAGAAGGGTTCGATTTAAAGTACTCTTTGACTGTTTTATGCACTCTGTTTCTTAGAAATAATATTCTAAATCATCAAGCCTTATCATTTCAAACAAAACTTTCAAAAATGTGGACCGTGACTCGGTTTTTTTAGCACGTATTAAAAACTTCCGTGTTCGGGTTTACGAAAAAGGGTTCGATTTGACGAACTCTTTTACTGTTTTATGCACTCCGTTTCTTAGAAATAATATTCTAAATCATCAAGCCTTATGATTCCTCACAAAAATTTCGAAAAAAATCGACCGTGACTCGGTTTTTTAGCACGTACTAAAAACTTCCCTGTTTGGGTTTCCGAAGAAGGGTTCGATTTAAAGTACTCTTTGACTGTTTTATGCACTCCGTTTCTTAGAAATAATATTCTAAATCATCAAGCCTTATCATTCCAAACAAAACTTTCAAAAATGTGGACCGTGACTCGGTTTTTTTAGCACGTACTAAAAACTTCCCTGTTCGGGTTTCCGAAGAAGGGTTCGATTTGACGAACTCTTTTACTCTTTTATGCACTCCATTTCTTAGAAATAATATTCTAAATCATCAAG
>NW_019276612.1:0-1252 GCF_002738345.1 Cucurbita maxima | reverse complement strand
TTTTCGAAGTAGGGTTCGATTTGAAGAACTCCTTTACTGTTTCGATGCACTCCGTTTCTTCGAAAATCTATTCCAAATTATCAAGCCTAATCATTCCCCACAAAACTTTTTAAAAATGTCGATCGTGTCTCTGTTTTTTTAGCACGTACTTCAAACGTCCCAGATTTGGGTTTCTGAAGTAGGGTTCGATTTGAAGGACTCTTTTACTGTTTTGATGGACTCCGTTTTTTCGAAATTGTATTCTACATCATCAAGCCTAATCATTCCCCACAAAACTTTTTAAAAATGTCGATCGTGACTCGGTTATTTTAGCACGTACTTCAAACGTCCCAGATTTGGGTTTCCGAAGTAGGGTTCAATTTGAAGGACTCTTTTACTCTTTTGATGGACTCCGTTTGTTCGAAATTGTATTCTACATCATCAAGCCTAATCATTCCCCACAAAACTTTTTAAAAATGTCGATCGTGACTCGGTTATTTTAGCACGTACTTCAAACGTCCCAGATTTGGGTTTCCGAAGTAGGGTTCAATTTGAAGGAATCTTTTACTCTTTTGATGGACTCCGTTTGTTGAAAATTGTATTCTACATCATCAAGCCTAATCATTCCCCACAAAACTTTTTAAAAATGTCGATCGTGACTCGGTTTTTTTAGCACGTACTTCAAACGTCCCAGATTTGGGTTTCCGAAGTAGGGTTCGATTTGAAGGACTCTTTTACTCTTTTGATGGACTCCGTTTGTTCGAAATTGTATTCTACATCATCAAGCCTAATCATTCCCCACAAAACTTTTTAAAAATGTCGATCGTGACTCGGTTATTTTAGCACGTACTTCAAACGTCCCAGATTTGGATTTATGAAGTAGGGTTCGATTTGAAGGACTCTTTTACTTTTTTTATGCACTCCGATTGTTGGAAATTCTGTTCTAAATCATCAATCGTAAACATTCCTCACAAAACTTTAGAAAAACGTCAACCGTGACTCGGTTTTTTTAGCACGTACTTCAATCGTTCCAGATTTGAGTTTCGGAAATAGGGTTCGATTTGAAGAACTCCTTTACTATTTTGATGCACTCCGTTTCTTCGAAAATCTATTCTAAGTCATCAAGCCTAATCATTCCCCATAAATCTTTTGAAAAACGTCGACCGTGACTAGTTTTTTTAGCACGTACTTCAAACGTCCCAGATTTGGGTTTCCGAAGTAGGGTTCGATTTGAAGGACTCTTTTACTGTTTTGATGCACTCTGTTTCTTCGA
>NW_019276611.1:0-1252 GCF_002738345.1 Cucurbita maxima | reverse complement strand
TAGCACGTACTTCAAACGTCCCAGATTTGGGTTTCCGAAGTAGGGTATGATTTGAAGAACTCTTTTACTGTTTTATGCACACCGTTTCTTCGAAATCCTATTCTCAATCATCAAGCCTAATCATTCCAAACAAAACTTTTTAAAAACGTCGACCGTGACTCGGTTTTTTTAGCACGTACTTCAAACGTCCCAGATTTGGGTTTCCGAAGTAGGGTTCGATTTGAAGAACTCTTTTATTGTTTTATGCATACCGTTTCTTCGAAATCCTATTCTAAATCATCAAGCCTAATCATTCCAGACAAATCTTTCGAAAAACGTCGACCGTGACTCGATTTTTTTAGCACGTACTTCAAACGTCCCAGATTTGGGTTTCCGATGTAGGGTTCGATTTGAAGAACACTTTTACTGTTTTATGCACACCGTTTCTTCGAAATTCAATTCTGAATCATCAAGCCTCATTTAGCACGTACTTCAAACGTCCCAGATTTGGGTTTCCGAACTAGGGTTCGATTTGAAGAACTCTTTTATTGTTTTATGCACACCGTTTCTTCGAATTCCTATTCTAAATCATCAAGCCTAATCATTCCTCACAAAACTTTTTAAAAACCTCGACTGTGACTCGGTTTTTTTAGCACGTACTTCAAACGTTGTAAATTATGGTTTCCGAAGTAGGGTTCGATTTGAAGAACTCTTTTACTGTTTTATTCACACCGTTTCTTCGAAATCCTATCTAAATCATCAAGCCTAATCATTCCTCACAAAACTTTTTAAAAACCTCGACTGTGACTCGGTTTTTTTAGCACGTACTTCAAACGTCCAAGATTTGGGTTTCCGAAGTAGGGTATGATTTGAAGAACTCTTTTAATGTTTTATGCACACTGTTTCTTCGAAATCCTATTCTAAATCATCAAGCCTAATCAATCCTCACAAAACTTTTTAAAAACGTCGACCGTGACTCGGTTTTTTTAGCACGTACTTCAAACGTCCCAGATTTGGGTTTCCGCAGTAGGGTTCGATTTGAAGAACTCTTTTACTGTTTTATTCACACCGTTTCTTCGAAATCCTATTCTAAATCATCAAGCCTAATCATTCCAGACAAATCTTTCGAAAAACATCGACCGTGAGTCGATTTTTTTAGCACGTACTTCAAACGTCCCAGATTTGGGTTTCCGATGTAGGGTTTGATTTGAAGAACACTTTTACTGTTTTATGCACACCGTTTCTTCGAAATTCAATTCTGAATCATCAAGCC
>NW_019276610.1:650-1252 GCF_002738345.1 Cucurbita maxima | reverse complement strand
TTCTTAGAAATAATATTCTAAATCATCAAGCCTTATCATTCCTCACAAAAATTTCGACAAACGTCGACCGTGAGTCGGTTTTTTTTAGCACGTACTACAAACTTCCCTTTTTGGGTTTCCGAAGAAGAGTTCCATTTAAAGAACTCTTTTACTGGCACGTACTACAAACTTCCCTTTTTGGGTTTCCGAAGAAGAGTTCCATTTAAAGAACTCTTTTACTGTTTTGTTCACTTCGTTTCGTAGAAATAATATTCTAAATCATCAAGTCTTATCATTCCTCATAAAACATTCGACAAACGTCGACCGTGACTCGGTTTTTTTAGCACGTACTACAAACTTCCCTGTTTAAGTTTCCAAAGAAGGGTTCCATTTGAAGAACTCTTTTATTTTTTTACGCACTCCGTTTCTTAGAAATAATATTCTAAATCATCAAGCCTTATCATTCCTCACAAAAATTTCGACAAACGTCGACCGTGACTCGGTTTTGTTTAACACGTACTACAAACTTCCCTTTTTGGGTTTCCGAAGAAGAGCTCCATTTGAAGAACTCTTTTACTGTTTTGTTCACTTCGTTTCGTAGAAATAATATTCTAAATCATGAA
>NW_019276610.1:0-237 GCF_002738345.1 Cucurbita maxima | reverse complement strand
AATAATATTCTAAATCATCAAGCCTTATCATTCCTCACAAAAATTTCGACAAACGTCGATCGTAACTCGGTTTTTTTAGCAGGTACTACAAACTTTCCTGTTTGGGTTTTCGAAGAAGGGTTCCATTTGAAGAAATCTTTTACTGTTTTGTGCACTCCCTTTCGTAGAAATAATATTCTAAATCATCAAGTCTTATCATTCCTCACAAAACATTCGACAAACGTCGACCGTGACTCG
>NW_019276609.1:0-1252 GCF_002738345.1 Cucurbita maxima | reverse complement strand
TGCCCATGTGCGGCGCATAGTGCTTTGGGCGTGGGGGTGGCGGAGGATATAGGGGGCGCCCCCGTGGCCAGCCCATGCAGACTAGTCACCCCCCTATATAGTACATTTTGAGGCATTTTTGGTCTGCGAGGCCCAAACACGATTTTTCTGAGCCGTCATTCGGTCGAATATCTCGAGTTTTACAATGTTTTTTTCTGGGAACTCGATTGATTCATGAATGGGACATTCTCATGGGTCTATAAATCAAGTTTCATGACTTTTCAACCGACCAATTTTTTTTAATGATTTTTTCAACATTAAATAATACGAAATTAGAAAAAATAGCTACAGCCGTCAAAAAAATCTGAAATTTTGTGGGAATCATTCTTTCATCTTGCTTATCTCCCAGGAAAAAAATTACAGCAAACCGATCACTCCACACGTACTTTCGCAATTAATGGGTGATGGTTGTGAGCACAAGGTCATGGTGTAGTGTACTTGCTCTAGAAATTTTGTGGGAATCATTCTTCCATCTTGCTTAGCTCCCAAGAAAAAAATTACGGCAAACCGACCACTCCACACGTACTTTCGCAATTAATGGGTGATGGTTGTAAGCACAAGGTCATGGTGGACGTCTTGGTGTAACGTACTTGCTCCGGTATGAAAACTCTTCATTTTAATGTTTGAGATAAGCATTCTTTCGCTGCCACATCATTGGGTGTGATGTTTTTTTTGTTTTTTAATGGAGGTAAAATCCAACACTTTTGATATGCTGTTGGTAGGACACGTATCGCGCGCAGCGTAAGATGGGGCTCGGCGTGTGCGAGGGGAGTGCATGGGGGTAGCGCGCGCGGGTTAACCTCCAAGGGTTTTGGATGTCTTTGATTATTCATAGAGGTTAAGCTGTGAAAGGGTTTTGTGGCTTTGCAGTGGGCATGCAGACAAGGGGCGCGAGCGTGGACTTGTTAGTTGGCGGGCATGATGTGCGCGCAAGGGTGATGGGGGCGCTGCTGCGGCGTGGGGCTTGGCGCACGCACGAGGGGGCGAGCACTGGCGCCCCACGATTGCCGACCGTAGGCCTTAGCGGGCACGCGAGCGCCCAACCCATGCTCCCACACACCCACCCCTGCGTCGTTCTCACCAACACCCAAACCCACACCACCCCAACTCACGCATGCATCTTCGATGGCCTTGCGTTGGAGGAGCACGTCCAGTCATCAAACACTTGACGAGTAGAATCATTACTTTTTCCCATAGCCTCCACGACACTTGG
>NW_019276608.1:0-1252 GCF_002738345.1 Cucurbita maxima | reverse complement strand
TGACTCGGTTTTTTTAGCACGTACTACAAACTTCCCTGTTTGGATTTCCGAAGAAGGGTTCGATTCGAAGAACTCTTTTACTCTTTTATGCACTCCGTTTCTTAGAAATAATATTCTACATCATCAATCCATATCATTCCTCACAAAACTTTTTACAAACGTCGACCGTTACTCGGTTTTTTTAGCACGTACCAAAAACATCACTGTTGTGTTTCCGAAGAAGGGTTGGATTTGAAGAACTTTTTTACTCTTTTATGAACTCAACTTAGAAATAAGATTATAAATCATCAAGCCTTATCATTCCTCACAAAACTTTCGAAAAAAGTAGATCGTGACTCGGTTTTTTTAGCACGTACTTCAAATTTCCCAGATTTGGGCATCCGAAGTAGGGTTCGATTTGAAGCACTCTTTTACTGTTTTGATGCACTCCGTTGGTTCGAAATTGTATTCTACATCATCAAGCCATATCATTCCTCAGAAAACTTTTGTCAAACCTCGACCGTGACTCGGTTTTTTTAGCACGTACTAAAAACTTCCCTGTTTGGGTTTCCGAAGAAGGGTTCGATTTGAAGAACTCTTTTACTGCTTTATGCACTCCGTTTCGTAGAAATAATATTCTACATCATCAAGCCATATCATTCCTCACAAAACTTTTGTCAAACCTCGACCGTGACTCGATTTTTTTAGCACGTACTACAAACTTCCCTGTTTTGATTTCCGAATAAGGGTTCGATTTGAACAACGCTTTTACTCTTTTATGCACTCCGTTTCTTAGAAATAAGATTATAAATCATCAAGCCTTATCATTCCTCACAAAACTTTCGAAAAAAGTAGATCGTGACTCGGTTTTTTTATCACGTACTAAAAACTTCCCTGTTTGGGTTTCCGAAGAAGGGTTCGATTTGAAGAACTCTTTTACTCTTTTATGCACTCCGTTTCTTAGAAATAAGATTATAAATCATCAAGCCTTATCATTCCTCACAAAACTTTCGAAAAAAGTAGATCGTGACTCGGTTTTTTTATCACGTACTAAAAACTTCTCTGTTTGGGTTTCCGAAGAAGGATTCGATTTGAAGAACTCTTTTACTGCTTTATGCACTCCGTTTCGTAGAAATAATATTCTACATCATCAAGCCATATCATTGCTCACAAAACTATTGACAAACCTCGACCGTGACTCGGTTTTTTTAGCACGTACTAAAAACTTCCCTGTTTGAGTTTCCGAAGAAGGGTTCGATTTGAAGAACTCTTT
>NW_019276607.1:0-1252 GCF_002738345.1 Cucurbita maxima | reverse complement strand
GGTCGTTCTTATTTCCACAAAACAACTCTTCCAATCGAGGACGAACCCACTCAGATCAGGGTCGTTGACAACCTCACTGCCAAATATCCCGCAAAGAGGGTCATTATGACAATCGCTGCAACCAACGATATGTTCGACCTGATTCTACTCATGCTCACCTTGCTGAAGCCTTCAACACATCCTGTTCTATTGCTAGACTCGATGCTGCTGATTGGTTTCTGGATACTGGGGCTTCAGTCCATATGACCGCCAACCCATCTATTTTGCATCAGTCTAAAAATTACACGGGTAAGGACTCTGTGATCGTAGTAAACAGTGCATCCCTACCCATTACCCACACCAGTACTCTTTCTCCTGTTTTAAATATTCACTTATTAGATGTCTTGGTTGTCTCTCATATCACGAAAAATCTTCTTTCAATCAGTAAATTAATGTCTTATTTTTCTCTCTCCGCTACATTTACTAATAATCTTCTTACTATCTAAAATTGTCAAATAGGAAGGGTGGTGGCAATCGGTAAAAGAGATGGAGGGCTATATGTGCTGGAGCACGACAACTTTGCTTTTATTTCAGTCCTTAGAAACAAATCTTTACGTGCTTCATATGATTTATGGCATGCTCGCCTGGGTCATGTGAATCATTATACTATTTCTTTTTTAAATAGAAAAGGTTCTCTTAGGTCTTTATTGCCTTCTCCATCACTATGTAGTACTTGTCAGTTTTTTAAATAGAAAAGGTTCTCTTAGGTCTTTATTGCCTTCTCCATCACTATGTAGTACTTGTCAGCTTGCGAAAAGTCATCGATTGCCTTATTTTCGCAATGAACGTAAGTAGTCGCATGTGTTTGGATCTTATTCATTGTGATGTTTGGGGTTCTTCCTTCTGTCAAATCAAATTTAGGTTTTCTTTACTACGTTATTTTTATTGATGATTATTCTCGATTCACTTGGCNTTCTTCTCGTATCAAAGTATTTCAAAGCGATGGAGGTACCGAATTTACTAGCACTTGTTTCAAAACTCATTTACGTACTTATGGCATCCACCATCAACTCTCTTGTCCATATACACCTACTCAAAATGATCGTGCTGAGAGAAAACACTGTCATGTGACTGAGACTGGCTTGACTCTTCTCTTTCACTCCCATCTTTCTCTTCGTTTTTTAGGTTGACGCCTTCAGCACTGCAGCTTATATTATCAACCGGTTGCCTACTCAACTTCTTGGAGGTAAGTCACCCTTTGAACTTCTTTGTG
>NW_019276606.1:429-1252 GCF_002738345.1 Cucurbita maxima | reverse complement strand
GGTTTTTTAGCACGTACTTCAAACGTCCCCGATTAGTGTTTCGAAATAGGGTTCGATTTGAAGCACTCTTTTACTGTTTTATGTAATACATTTCTTTTAAATTCTATTATAAATCATCAAGCCTAAGTATTCTTCACAAAAGTTTTAAAAAACGTCGACCGTGACTCGGTTTTTTTAGCACGTACTTCAAACGTCCCAGATCTGGGTTTCCGAAGTAGGGTTCGATTTGAAGCAATCTTTTACTATTTTATGCACTATGATTCTTCAAAATTCGATTCTAAATCACTATGCCGAATCATTCCCCACAAAAGTTTTGAAAAACGTCGACCGTGACTCGATTTTTTTAGCACGTACTTCAAACGTCCCAGATTTGGGTTTCCGAAGTAGGGTTCGATTTGAAGCAATCTTTTACTATTTTATGCACTATGATTCTTCAAAATTCGATTCTAAATCACAATGCCGAATCATTCCCCACAAAAGTTTTGAAAAATGTCGACCGTGACTCGGTTTTTTAGCACGTACTTCAAACGTCCCAGATTTGGGTTTTCGAAGTAGGGTTCGATTTGAAGCACTCTTTTACTGTTTTGATGCACTCCGTTGGTTCGAAATTGTATTCTACATCTACAAGCCTATTCATTCCCCACAAAACTTCCAACAAACGTCGACCGTGACTCGGTTTTTTTAGCACGTACTTCAAACGTCCCAAATTTGGGTTTCCGAAGTAGGGCTCATTTTGAAGCACAGTTTTACTATTTTATGCACTCCGTTTCGTTGAAATTCTATTCTAAATCATAAAGCCTAATCATTCCCCACAAAACTTTTT
>NW_019276606.1:0-251 GCF_002738345.1 Cucurbita maxima | reverse complement strand
CTCTTTTACTGTTTTATGTAATACATTTCTTTTAAATTCTATTATAAATCATCAAGCCTAATCATTCCTCACAAAAGTTTTAAAAAACGTCGACCGTGACTCGGTTCTTTTAGCACGTACTTCAAACGTCCAAGATCTGGGTTTCCGAAGTAGGGTTCGATTTGAAGCAATCTTTTACTATTTTATGCACTATGATTCTTCAAAATTCGATTCTAAATCATTATGCCGAATCATTCCCCACAAAAGTTTTG
>NW_019276605.1:0-1252 GCF_002738345.1 Cucurbita maxima | reverse complement strand
GTTTTTCGAATGTTTTGTGAGGAATGATAAGGCTTGATGATTTATCATATTATTTCTATGAAACGGAGTGCATAAAACCGTCAACAGAGTTCTTCAAATCGAACCCTAGTTCGGAAACCCAAATCGTAGAAGTTTGAAGTACGTGCTAAAAAAACCGAGTCACGATCGTCGTTTTTTGAATGTTTTGTGAGGAATGATAAGGCTTGATGATTTATCATCTTATTTCTAAGAAATGGAGTGCATAAAAACCTCAACAGAGTTCTTCAAATCGAACCCTACTTCGGAAACCCGAATCGTGGAAGTTTGAAGTACGTGCTAAAAAAACCGAGTCACGATCGTCGTTTTTCGAATGTTTTGTGAGGAATGATAAGGCTTGATGATTTATCATATTATTTCTATGAAACAGAGTGCATAAAACCGTCAACAGAGTTCTTCAAATCGAACCCTACTTCGGAAACCCGAATCGTGGAAGTTTGAAGTACGTGCTAAAAAAACCGAGTCACCATCGTCGTTTTTCGAAAGTTTTGTGAGAAATGATAAGGCTTGATGATTTATCATCTTATTTCTAAGAAACGGAGTGCATAAAAACGTCAACAGAGTTCTTCAAATCGAACCCTAGTTCGGAAACCCAAATCGTGGAAGTTTGAAGTACGTGCTAAAAAAACCGAGTCACGATCGTCGTTTTTCGAATGTTTTGTGAGGAATGATAAGGCTTGATGATTTATGATATTATTTCTATGAAACGGAGTGCATAAAACCGTCAACAGAGTTCTTCAAATCGAACCCTAGTTCGGAAACCCAAATCGTGGAAGTTTGAAGTACGTGCTAAAAAAACCGAGTCACGATCGTCGTTTTTCGAATGTTTTGTGAGGAATGATAAGGCTTGATGATTTATCATCTTATTTCTAAGAAACGGAGTGCATAAAACCGTCAACAGAGTTCTTCAAATCGAACCCTACTTCGGAAACCCGAATCGTGGAAGTTTGAAGTACGTGCTAAAAAAACCGAGTCACGATCGTCGTTTTTCGAATGTTTTGTGAGGAATGATAAGGCTTGATGATTTATCATCTTATTTCTAAGAAACGGAGTGCATAAAAACCTCAACAGAGTTCTTCAAATCGAACTCTATTTCGGAAACCCAAATCGTGGAAGTTTGAAGTACGTGCTAAAAAAACAGAGTCACGATCGTCGTTTTTCGAATGTTTTGTGAGGAATGATAAGGCTTGATGATTTATCATATTATTTCTATGAA
>NW_019276604.1:0-1252 GCF_002738345.1 Cucurbita maxima | reverse complement strand
TATTCCTGCCTGTCACGCAGGTGACCCGGGTTCGATCCCCGACAACGGCGATTTTAGTTGTTTTCTTTCCGTAATTTTAACGGAACTCGAAATTGGACAGCGGTGAACCTATCATGTCGGTAGTTTGTGATCGAACCCCAACAACGGTAGTTTGAAAAGAAAGTTGGCTGAACAATTGTTTATGAAATCTTGTGTGTTAACATATAATATGTTTTCAGAGGTCGTTGTAGTGGTACAGTGGTGAGTATTTCCGCTTGTCACTCGAGTTATTATGTTCCAAAGGTCGTTGTAATACAAGGGCGAGCATTCCCGCTTGCACTCGAGTGACATGAGTTTGATCCCGAACAACAACAAGTTTAATCTTGTTTTGACAGTTTTAGTCGCATTCAAAATTGGATTACTTTTTGTAACGACGATTGATAAAATCTGATGTGCTAACAAATATTATATTGTTCAAAGTCGCCGTTGTAGAGTAGTGAGTATTCCTGCGAGTTTGATCCGCCGCAGCAGACTGTTTTTAATTTTCTTTTGAATTTGAAATTCGGGATTGGATTCCTTTTTCTCCCGTGTGTTTACAAATAATATATTTTTCAGATGTCGATGTAATACAGTAGTGAGTATTCCCGCTTGTCACTCGATAGACATGAGTTTGAACCCCGACAATAATAAGTTTAATTTTCTTTTGACAACTTTCACCGGATTTGAATTTGGATTACTTGTTCCGAATCTTGGATTGATAAAATCTAGAGCGTTGACAATGGGTCGCTTTTTCTAAAGACGATTGGTAAAATTTGGAGCGTTAAGACATAATTTATTTTTTATGAGTCGTTGTAGTATAGTGGTGAGTATTCCTGCCTGTCACGCAGGTGACCCGGGTTCGATCCCCGGCAACGGCGATTTTAGTTGTTTTCTTTCCGTAATTTTAACGGAACTCGAAATTGGACAGCGGTGAACCTATCATGTCGGTAGTTTGGGATCGAACCCCAACAACGGTAGTTTGAAAAGAAAGTTGGCTGAACAATTGTTTATGAAATCTTGTGTGTTAACATATAATATGTTTTCAGAGGTCGTTGTAGTGGTACAGTGGTGAGTATTTCCGCTTGTCACTCGAGTTATTATGTTCCGGAGGTCGTTGTAGTGGTACAGTGGTGAGTATTTCCGCTTGTCACTCGAGTTATTATGTTCCAGAGGTCGTTGTAGTGGTACAGTGGTGAGTATTTCCGCTTGTCACTCGAGTTATTATGTTCCAAAG
>NW_019276603.1:0-1253 GCF_002738345.1 Cucurbita maxima | reverse complement strand
ATGTCTTTATGATGCAGAATATTATTTCTAAGAAACGGAGTGCATACAAAAGTAAAAGAGTTCTGCAAATCGAACCATTCTTCGGAAACCCAAACAGAGAAGTTTTTAGTACGTGATAAAAAAACCGCGTCACGATCTACTTTTTTCGAAAGTTTTGTGAGGAATGATAAGGCTTGATGATTTATAATATTATTTCTAAGAAACGGAGTGCATAAAAAGTTTTGTGAGGAATGATAAGGCTTGATGATTTATAATATTATTTCTAAGAAACGGAGTGCATAAAGCAATAGAAGAGTTCTTCAAATCGAACCCTTCTTCGGAAACCCAAACAGGGAAGTTTTTAGTACGTGATAAAAAAACAGAGTCAAGATCTACTTTTTTCGAAAGTTTTGTGAGGAATGATAAGGCTTGATGATTTATAATCTTATTTCTAAGAAACGGAGTGCATAAAAGAGTAAAAAAGTTCTTCAAATTCAACCCTTCTTCGGAAACCCAAACAGTGAAGTTTTTGGTACGTGCTAAAAAAACCGAGTAACGGTCGACGTTTGTAAAAAGTTTTGTGAGGAATGATATGGCTTGATGATGTAGAATATTATTTCTAAGAAACGGAGTGCATAAAACAGTAAAAGAGTTCTTCAAATCGAACCCTTCTTCGGAAACCCAAACAGGGAAGTTTTTAGTACGTGATAAAAAAACCGAGTCACGGTCGACGTTTGTCAAAAGTTTTGTGAGGAATGATATGGCTTGATGATGTAGAATATTATTTCTAAGAAACGGAGTGCATAAAAGAGTAAAAGGGTTCTTCGAATCGAACCCTTCTTCGGAAATCCAAACAGGGAAGTTTGTAGTACGTGCTAAAAAAACCGAGTCACGATCGAGGTTTTACAAAAGTTTTGTGAGGAATGATATGGCTTGATGATGTAGAATATTATTTCTAAGAAACGGAGTGCATAAAACAGTAAAAGAGTTCTTCAAATCGAACCCTTCTTCGGAAACCCAAACAGGGAAGTTTTTAGTACGTGCTAAAAAAACCGAGTCACGGTCGACGTTTGTCAAAAGTTTTGTGAGGAATGATATGGCTTGATGATGTAGAATATTATTTCTAAGAAACGGAGTGCATAAAAATGTAAAAGGGTTCTTCGAATCGAACCCTTCTTCGGAAATCCAAACAGGGAAGTTTGTAGTACGTGCTAAAAAAACCGAGTCACGATCGAGGTTTTACAAAAGTTTTGTGAGGAATGATATGGCTTGAT
>NW_019276602.1:0-1253 GCF_002738345.1 Cucurbita maxima | reverse complement strand
GAGAGAGACCTACATATATTTTAGGAGAGAGACCTACATATATTTTAGGAGAGAGACCTACATATATTTTAGGAGAGAGACCTACATATATTTTAGGAGAGAGACCTACCTATTTTAGGAGAGAGACCTACATATATTTTAGGACAGAGACTTACCTATTTTAGGAGAGAAACCTACGTATGTATTTTAGGAGAATATTTTAGGAGAAAGGGTAGATATTTTAGGAGAAAGGGTAGATATTTTAGGAGAGAGACCTAGATATTTTAGAAGAGATAGTATATATTTTAGGAGAGAGATAGACAAATATTTTAGGAGAGATACGAGAGAGACCTCCATATTTTAGGAGAGATACTTACGTATTTTAGGAGAGATACTTACATATTTTAGGAGAGACATATTTAGGGAAGAGACCTAGATACCTAATATTTTAGGGGAGAGACCTAGATACCTAGATATTTTAGGGTTAGGAGAGAGACCTAGATATTTTAAATATTTTAGGAGAGACAGTTAGATACCTAGATATTTTAGGAGAGAGACCTAGATACTTGGATATTTTAGGGGGGAGAGACTTAGATACGTAGATATTTTAGGGAAGAGAAACCTATATTTTAGGAGAGAGACTTAAGGGAGAGAGACCTAGATTATTTAGGAGATAAACTAGATATTTGAGGAGAGAGACTTATATATTTTAGAAGAGAGACCTAGATACCTAGATATTTTAGGAGAGAGACCTAGATACCTAGATATTTTAGGAGAGACCTCGATATTTTAGATAATTTAGGAGAGACACCTAGATACTAGATATTTTAGGGGGAGAGAGGCGAGATACCTGTATATTTTAGGGGAGAGAGACTTACATATCTAGATATTTTAGGGGAGAAATCAGATATTTTAAGAGAGAGACCAGATATTTTAGGAGAGAGACTAGATATTTTAGGAGAGATATCTAGATTTAGATTTGTTAAGCGCAACGTATAAATACCCTTCTACTCTAACTAAGGTCTTCATCTAAAAAATCCAAAAACTAGTAGTATTCTACAGAATGTCTTGTATTCTCTTTTCGATTGGTCTTAATAAAGAGTGCATAATGTTTCCAAGAGAGTTGTGTTCAACAACCACATTTCACAAAAAAAAAAATGCTAGCATGATATCACGGCGAACATAAATATTGAACGTACACGCCCGTACTAATATAACATAATGGAAAAGTATCCCAATGCATATGATATACAAATATGCATAAGGTTCCATAA
>NW_019276601.1:0-1191 GCF_002738345.1 Cucurbita maxima | reverse complement strand
TATTATTTTTCTCGAAAAAAAATCCATAATTTTTCTACAAATTCCTCATTGCTTTTTGATCATTTCCCCTTATTTTGAATCTTGAGATTCCTTCTAGATAAGGAATTACAAATCGGGAAAGATTTTTTATAATTGATAAAATGACTGTTTTGCCCTTTTCATTTACTTTTTCCTTTCCAATCCTTTTTCAAAGGCCTTTTAACTCCTTGAAATCACTTGTTAGGGTACTCAATTGACTAATCCCTTGTTCTTGCTTAAAACTTTAATTTTTTTCCATTCTATCCTTTGGGTCTTTCATGAGTGGCTTATTCTTATGGGAGCTAATTTTCTTCATGTTTGGGGTGTTACATATACATACTCGTTACAAACACAAAATAAGAAGCAGACTCAAAAGAAGAACAAAAAATACTATTTTAAAAACAGAGGTTAGTCCATGGCCACACTCCAAAGTCTGCTCTCATCCACGACCAACTCTTAGTTACTTGAAAAAAAAAATGATAAACATGGAGTGAGTAAAACTTAGTAAGTAGCCTACTAATAGGGTCTTAATCGCGACCTTAAGTTAGGATATTACTTCTTGTTATGTTTACAGGATCTTGTAGCTAAGAGGTCATCGTCTCATGTATCATATACTGATCTTGAAAACCTTCCTCTAAAATAACCTTCAATTTTCTCCCCATGAACACATGAGTGGTGTCGTCATAATCATGTAAGCCTACTGGTAAATCATGGTGCATGACATCTCGTTTAGCTGATGGGAAAGGTAGGCCTATCATAACATCCAACTCATGATACATATTGCAGGATATCCTACCTAAAGAGGAATAGGGGCCTTTTAGTACACATCGTAATGGCAGATAATGGTTACTTATGGGTATGGATCCTAGCAACTTATTTAGCATGTTATTCACATAGTTCTAGGTACTTGGTACATGGATTATTGATGAACCTAGGTTTATACATAATGTCTTGGGATAGGCTTTAGGAGTTGAGGTTTTAGCTTAGGAAAACATTAGAGGGTAACCTAACATGGACTGATTTGTGTGAAAACCTACTAGCACTTTGAGGACCTCTTTTCTTCACCAAACTTATGGGTAAACTTATTTAGAAGGTGCAGGAACGAGTTTGGAAATGAATAGTGGACTATAGTTCTCGAATTCGAGGTAAACCCATGAACACGATACCCCAAAA
>NW_019276600.1:0-1254 GCF_002738345.1 Cucurbita maxima | reverse complement strand
ATTCCTCACAAAACTTTCGACAAACGTCGACCGTGACTCGATTTTTTTAGCACGTGCTACAAACTTCACTGTTTGGGATTTCGAAGAAGGGTTCCAGTTAATGAACTCTTTTACTGTTTTACGCACTCCATTTCTTAGAAATAATATTCTAAATCATCAATCCATATCATTCCTCACAAAACTTTTGACAAACGTCGACCGTGACTCGGTTTTTATAGCACGTACTTCAAACTTCCCTGTCTGGGTTTCCGAAGAAGGGTTCCATTTGAAGAACTCTTTTACTGTTTTACGCACTCCGTTTCTTAGAAATAATATTCTAAATCATCAAGCCTTATCATTCCTCATTAAACTTTCGAAAAACGTCGACCGTGACTCGGTTTTTTTAGCACGTACTACAAACTTTCGTGTTTGGGTTTCCGATGGAGGGTTCCATTTGAAGAACTCTTTTACTGTTTTACGCACTCCGTTTCCTAGAAATAATATTCTAAATCATCAAGCCTTATCTTTCCTCACAAAACTTTCGACAAACGTCGACCGTGACTCGGTTTTTATAGCACGTACTTCAAACTTCCCTGCCTGGGTTTCCGAAGAAGGGTTCCATTTGAAGAACTCTTTTACTGTTTTACACACTATGTTTAATAGAAATAATATTCTAAATCATCTAGCCTTATCATTCCTCACAAAACTTTCGACAAACGTCGACCGTGACTCGGTTTTTTTAGCACGTACTACAAACTTCTCTGTTTGGGTTTCCGAAGGAGGGTTCCATTTGAAGAACTCTTTTACTTTTTTACGCACTCCGTTTCTTAGAAATAATATTCTATATCATTAAGCCTTATCATTCCTCACAAAACTTTCGACAAACGTCGACCGTGACTCGGTTTTTTTAGCACGTACTACAAACTTCCCTGTCTGGGTTTCCGAAGAAGGGTTCCATTTGAAGAACTCTTTTACTATTTTACGCACTATGTTTCTTAGAAATAATATTCTAAATCATCAATCCTTAACATTCCACACAAAACTTTCGACAATCGTGGACCGTGACTCGGTTCTTGTAGCACGTACTACAAACTTCTCTGTTTGGGTTTTCGAAGGAGGGTTCCATTTGAAGAACTCTTNTTGGGTTTCCGAAGGAGGGTTCCATTTGAAGAACTCTTTTACTGTTTTACGCACTCCGTTTCTTAGAAATAATATTCTAAATCATCAAGCCTTATCATTGCTCATAAAACTTTCGACAAACGTCGACCGTGACTC
>NW_019276599.1:570-1254 GCF_002738345.1 Cucurbita maxima | reverse complement strand
TAGCACGTACTTCAAAGTAACCAGGTTAGGGAATCGATTTAAAGCACTCTTTTACTGTTTTATGCACTCCATTTCTTCAAAATTCTATTCTAAATCATTATTCCCGATCACTACGAGCAGGAATTTCAAGAAACGTCGACCGTGACACAGTTTTTTTAGCACGTACTTCTAACTAACCAGGTTAGGGAATCGATTTAAAGCACTCTTTTACTGTTTTATGCACTCCATTTCTTCAAAATTCTATTCTAAATCATTATTCCCGATCACTCCGAGCAGGAATTTCGAAAAACGCCGACCGCTACTCAGTTTTTTTATCACGTGGTTCAAACTTCCTGGATTAGGGTTCACAAATTAGGGTTTCGATTTTAAGTACTATTTTTCTACACTCCGTTTCTTTTACATTCTATTCTTAATCATCAAGACTAAACTAAACATTCCCAATAAAAGTTTCGAGAAACGTCGACCGTGACACAGTTTTTTTATCACGTACTTCAAAGTAACCAGGTTAGGGAATCGATTTAAAGCACTCTTTTACTGTTTTATGCACTCCATTTCTTCAAAATTCTATTCTAAATCATTATTCCCGATCACTCCGAGCAGGAATTTCGAAAAAACGTCGACCGTGACAGTTTTTTTAGCACGTACTTCAAACTTCCTGGATTAGGGTTCAGAAATTTAGGGTTT
>NW_019276599.1:0-265 GCF_002738345.1 Cucurbita maxima | reverse complement strand
CAGGAATTTCGAAAAACGCCGACCGCTACTCAGTTTTTTTATCACGTGGTTCAAACTTCCTGGATTAGGGTTCAGAAATTAGGGTTTCGATTTTAAGTACTATTTTTCTACACTCCGTTTCTTTGACATTCTATTCTTAATCATCAAGACTAAACTAAATATTCCCAACAAAAGTTTCGAGAAACGTCGACCGTGACACAGTTTTTTTAGCACGTACTTCAAAGTAACCAGGTTAGGGAATCGATTTAAAGCACTCTTTTACTGT
>NW_019276598.1:0-1255 GCF_002738345.1 Cucurbita maxima | reverse complement strand
CGGTCGGCGTTTTTCGAAATTCCTGCTCGGAGTGATCGGGAATAATGATTTAGAATAGAATTTTGAAGAAATGGAGTGCATAAAACAGTAAAAGAGTGCTTTCAATCGATTCCCTGACCTGGTTAGTAAGAAGAACGTGCTAAAAAAACTGTGTCACGGTCGACGTTTCTCGAAACTTTTGTTGGGAATGTTTAGTTTAGTCTTGATGATTTAGAATAGAATGTCAAAGAAACGGAGTGTAGAAAAATAGTACTTAAAATCGAAACCCTAATTTCTGAACCCTAATCCAGGAAGTTTGAACCACGTGATAAAAAAACTGAGTAGAGGTCGGCGTTTTTCGAAATTCCTGCTCGGAGTGATCGGGAATAATGATTTAGAATAGAATTTTGAAGAAATTGAGTGCATAAAACAGTAAAAGAGTGCTTTAGATCGATTCCCTGACCTGGTTACTTAGAAGTACGTGCTAAAAAAACTGGGTCACGGTCGACGTTTCTCGAAACTTTTGTTGGGAATGTTTAGTTTAGTCTTGATGATTTAGAATAGAATGTCAAAGAAACGGAGTGTAGAAAAATAGTACTTAAAATCGAAACCCTAATTTGTGAACCCTAATCCAGGAAGTTTGAACCACGTGATAAAAAAACTGAGTAACGGTCGGCGTTTCTCGAAATTCATGCTCGGAGTGATCGGGAATAATGATTTAGAATAGAATTTTGAAGAAATGGAGTGCATAAAACAGTAAAAGAGTGCTTTAAATCGATTCCCTGACCTGGTTAGTTAGAAGTACGTGCTAAAAAAACTGTGTCACGGTCGACGTTTCTCGAAACTTTTGTTGGGAATGTTTAGTTTAGCCTTGATGATTTAGAATAGAATTTTGAAGAAATGGAGTGCATAAAACAGTAAAAGAGTGCTTAAAATCGAAACCCTAGTTTGTGAACCCTAATCCAGGAAGTTTGAACCACGTGATAAAAAAACTGAGTAGCGGTCGGCGTTTTTCGAAATTCCTGCTCGGAGTGATCGGGAATAATGATTTAGAATAGAATTTTGAAGAAATGGAGTGCATAAAACAGTAAAAGAGTGCTTTAAATCGATTCCCTCACCTGGTTAGTTAGAAGTACGTGCTAAAAAAATTGTGTCACGGTCGACATTTCTCGAAACTTTTGTTGGGAATGTTTAGTTTAGCCTTGATGATTTAGAATAGAATGTCAAAGAAACGGAGTGTAGAAAAATAGTACTTAAAATCGAAACCCTAATTTCT
>NW_019276597.1:609-1255 GCF_002738345.1 Cucurbita maxima | reverse complement strand
AAAATCGACAGTAACTCGGTTTTTTTAGCACGTTCTTCAAACGTCCCGGTTTTGGTGTTTACGAATCAGGGTTCGACTTGAAGCACTTTTTTACTGTAATATACACTCCGTTTCTTCTAAATACTATGCTAAATCATCTTGCCTAATCCTTCCCCGAAAAAGTTTCTTAAAAATTGGACAGTTACTCGGTTTTTATAGCACGTTCTTCAAACGTCCCGGTTTTGGTGTTTTCGAATCAGGGTTCAACATTAAGCAGTTTTTTACTGTAATATACACTCCGTTTCTTCGAAATACTATTCTAAATCATCATGCCTAATCCTTCCCCGAAAAAGTTTCTTAAAAATTGAACAGTTACTCGGTTTTTTTAGCACGTTCTTCAAACGTCCCGGTTTTCTTGTTTACGAATCAGGGTTCGACTTTAAGCACTTTTTTACTGTAATATACACTCCGTTTCTTCGAAATACGATTCTAAATCATCATGCCTAATCATTCCCAAAAAAATGTTTCTTAAAAAATCGATAGTAACTCGGTTTTTTTAACTCGTTCTTCAAACGTCCCGGTTTTGGTCTTTACGAATCAGGGTTCGACATTAAGCACTTTTTTACGGTAATATACACTCCGTTCCTTCGAAATACTATTCTAAATC
>NW_019276597.1:0-226 GCF_002738345.1 Cucurbita maxima | reverse complement strand
TAATATACACTCCGTTTCTTCGAAATACTATTCTAAAT
The DNA here is from genome assembly GCF_002738345.1 of Cucurbita maxima. Classification (NCBI taxonomy): domain Eukaryota; kingdom Viridiplantae; phylum Streptophyta; class Magnoliopsida; order Cucurbitales; family Cucurbitaceae; genus Cucurbita; species Cucurbita maxima. The sequence continues at coordinate 188 of NW_019276597.1, read as the reverse complement.
CATCATGCCTAATCCTTCCCCGAAAAAGTTTCTTAAAAATTGGACAGTTACTCGGTTTTTATAGCACGTTCTTCAAACGTCCCGGTTTTGTAGTTTCCGAATCAGGGTTCGACTTTAAGCACTTTTTTACTGTAATATACACTCCGTTTCTTCGAAATACTATTCTAAATCATCATGCCTAATCCTTC
>NW_019276596.1:0-1244 GCF_002738345.1 Cucurbita maxima | reverse complement strand
ATTCAAAATAAGTGGAAAATTACCAAAATACCCCTGAAAGAATGGATAATTAGAGAAATGCCACTCTAATTAGAATCAGAGCATCTACCGTGACCATCCGAGCAAAATCCTTCAAACTCAAATCTCAACTGTTGGATCTCCTCCAAATTTTGATAANATCTAGAACGAACACGCACGGATCATCACATCCAACGACTAGTATTCAAGGCCAAGGTCGGTAAGGCTATGATCGGAGTTGATATCTCCGAAAAATTATCCAGAGAGTTCGATCTTTAAATAACGAAGATTCTAGAGCTCTCAATGTCGGTTTAAGCTCCTCCTATAAAGTCTGAAGTAGGAGCAACAATACGAAATAAGAATCGAGAAAGGTTGATTCCCCAATCGAAGGCAATAAGCGTTTAGATTATGGGTCTCCTACTCTCAGATTTCTTCCAAATTCGAGAGCAATCCGCCACCATTTCTCTTCGAACATCTAAATAACGAAGATTCTGGAGCTCTCAATGTCGGTTTAAGCATCTCCTATAAATTCTAAAGTAGGAGCAACAATACGGAATAAGAATCGATAAAGGTCGATCCCCCAATCGAAGGCAATGAGCGTTTAGATTATGGGTCTCCTACTCTTAGATTTCTTCCAAATTCGAGAGCAATCCTCGACCATTTCTCTTCAAACTTATTCCTACAGTTTCTCAACAAGATTATCCACAAGTTCTATGAAGGAATAGAGTGCTGAAAGTGCCCAGAAACCATTCCTCCAATTCGATCCTCCATTGAAGAACTTTAAGAAAAACTTGAAAATCCAATCCGAGGATACATGATTACTCGTCGAGCAAAAATGATTCCAATCAGTTTCTGCACCTCCAAGGAATGCTTCCATAGAAGACCACGAAGAAAAATAACCTCGAGAGCGTGCCGAATTGAAGGAAATAGGTTTCGAAATTAAATTTGGGATAAGAGTCGAATTCTTATCTACGATCTCTTTTCCTTCAAATTAAGGATTCCTCTAACTTCAGAGGAATAAATTGAGTAAACTTGATAAAGGAATCGAGAGCTGAAACATCGTAGAACAAGCTATCGAAGTGATCGAAAATCTGGCATTTCGAGTGAGTTCCATACTGGGAACGATTTTTTGAAATTAAGGTCCTAGACTCAAAGACATTCCTCCAAACCAATTCCTTTAGCTTGAAGAAAGGATATTAAAGAGGTTCAATGAAGAAATAGGGCCTTGAAACCCCTAGAATCGGCTA
>NW_019276595.1:0-1255 GCF_002738345.1 Cucurbita maxima | reverse complement strand
AAAACACATAGGTTAATTATGTGAATGACCTTATCAATAGAATAACTTTTTGTGTTTTACCGTTTTGCCTCTCAATCGTCGAGAGAAAAGAAAAACATAGGTTAATTGTACAAATAATCATAAAGACAAGGTTAGCTTTTGCACTTTACCACCATTTTGCCCCTCGACCCCCAATGAGAAGAGAAAACACATACATTTGTTATACAGATGACCTTGACAACCGAATAACTTTTGTGTTTTACCATTTTGCCCTCAACCCCTTTTCAGAAAAGAAACACCTAGAACAATAGAAAAACTTCTTACTTTACTCTTTTACCCCTCAACCCTCCTCCAACGAGAATAACTTTTTGCACTTTACCATTTTGCCCCTAGAACCTTAGTGAGAAAAGAAGTCACACATGTTAACTATGCAAATGACCATAATAACAGAATAACTTATGTGATTTACTCTTTTGCCCTCCACCCCCTCCCGTAGGTTAATTGTGCAAATGACCTTAAAAACCGACTAAATTTTACACTGTACCTTTTTGCCCCTCAATCCCCTCCCCTCGATCAAAAAAGAAAAACATAGATTAATTGTGAAAACGACTGTATTAACAAAAATAACTTTTGTGATTTACCCTTTCGCCCCCTAACGATCAAATATTTGACCATAATAAGTTTTAAAAAAACGTTGACTTTTAAAAAGTCAACTAAACAGCAAAAAGGGGTCTGATTACAAAGAATATACANCCACATAACATATTGTACGATACTTCGTTAAAGATTTCAACACATTTGGATGAACTAAACAGTTAAAAGAAAAAATGTAGATTAGAAGAAGAAAAAGACTGGACATTTCATCCAATATTACTCATCATCCATTCGACCTCGTGCCGAGCATTGCCCTCGAGCACCATCGAATCTCCATGACTGAAAGCTGGTCTCGGTCTCTTCATTGCGGTGACAGTTGATCCTACTCCGATAGGGGAAACCGGGCTTCCAGCTGATGTCAGGCAGCTATCCATCGAGCAATCGCCTATTCGAGCCATAACGGTAGGAGCTTTTCGGTTTTCTAGAGCAGCAGCGAGTTCTGAGAAGGGAAGCACTTTTTGTGACTCCAATGGTGCCATCTCTTTCGAGTCATTCGAGACTTTGATTGCAAGTTCGGAGAGCTCTTCTCTGGCAGCTTCGAGTCCTGCAGAGGCTGCAGTCTGATCGCTTAATGCTTGACAAGCTCGGTCAAGTATCGACTGTAAGTATTTGCCTTGTGCTT
>NW_019276594.1:0-1256 GCF_002738345.1 Cucurbita maxima | reverse complement strand
GACGATTTTCGAAAGTTTTGTGAGGAATGATTAGGCTTGATGATTTAGAATATAGTTTCGAAGAAACGGAGTGCATAAAACAGTAAAAGAGTTCGTCAAATCGAACCCTACTTCGGAAACCTAAATCTGGGACGTTTGAAGTACGTGCGAAAAACCCGAGACACTATCGACGATTTTCGAAAGTTTTGTGAGGAATGATTAGGCTTGATGATTTAGAATATAGTTTCGAAGAAACGGAGTGCATAAAACAGTAAAAGAGTTCGTCAAATCGAACCCTACTTCGAAAACACAAATCGGGGACGTTTGAAGTACGTGCCAAAAGACACCTAGTCCCTTTCGACGATTTTCGAAAGTTTTGTGAGGAATGATTTGGCTTGATGATTTAGAATATAGTTTCGAAGAAACGGAGTGCATAAAACAGTAAAAGAGTTCGTCAAATCGAACCCTACTTCGAAAACACAAATCGGGGACGTTTGAAGTACGTGCCAAAAGACACCTAGTCCCTTTCGACGATTTTCGAAAGTTTTGTGAGGAATGATTAGGCTTGATGATTTAGAATATAGTTTCAAAGAAACGGAGTGCATAAAACAGTAAAAGAGTTCGTTAAATCGAACCCTACTTCGAAAACCCAAATCTCTGGGACGTTTGAAGTACGTGCCAAAAAACACCTAGTCCCTTTCGACGATTTTCGAAAGTTTTGTGAGGAATGATTAGGCTTGATGATTTAGAATATGGTTTCGAAGAAATAGAGTGCATAAAACAGTAAAAGAGTTTGTACAATCGAATCTACTTTGAAAACACAAATCGGGGAAGTTTGAAGTACGTGCCAAAAAACACCTAGTCCCTTTCGACGATTTTCGAAAGTTTTGTGAGGAATGATTAGGCTTGATGATTTAGAATATAGTTTCGAAGAAACGGAGTGCATAAAACAGTAAAAGAGTTCGTCAAATCGAACCCTACTTCGAAAACACAAATCGGGGACGTTTGAAGTACGTGCCAAAAAACACCTAGTCCCTTTCGACGATTTTCGAAAGTTTTGTGAGGAATGATTTGGCTTGATGATTTAGAATATAGTTTCGAAGAAACGGAGTGCATAAAACAGTAAAAGAGTTCGTCAAATCGAACCCTTCTTCGAAAACACAAATCGGGGACGTTTGAAGTACGTGCCAAAAAACACCTGGTCCCTTTCGACGATTTTCGAAAGTTTTGTGAGGAATGATTAGGCTTGATGATTTAGAATATAGTTTCGAAGAAAC
>NW_019276593.1:0-1256 GCF_002738345.1 Cucurbita maxima | reverse complement strand
GAGTGTAGAAAAATAGTACTTAAAATCGAAACCCTAATTTGTGAACCCTAATCCAGGAAGTTTGAACCACGTGATAAAAAAACTGAGTAGCGGTCGGCATTTTTCGAAATTCCTGCTCGGAGTGATCAAGAATAATGATTTAGAATAGAATTTTGAAGAAATGGAGTGCATAAAACAGTAAAAGAGTGCTTTAAATCGATTCCCTAACCTGGTTACTTTGAAGTACGTGCTAAAAAAACTGTGTCACGGTCGACGTTTCTCGAAACTTTTGTTGGGAATGTTTAGTTTAGTCTTGATGATTTAGAATAGAATGTCAAAGAAACGGAGTGTAGAAAAATAGTACTTAAAATCGAAACCCTAATTTGTGAACCCTAATCCAGGAAGTTTGAACCACGTGATAAAAAAACTGAGTAGCGGTCGGCGTTTTTCGAAATTCCTGCTCGGAGTGATCGGGAATAATGATTTAGAATAGAATTTTGAAGAAATGGAGTGCATAAAACAGTAAAAGAGTGCTTTAAATCGATTCCCTAACCTGGTTACTTAGAAGTACGTGCTAAAAAAACTGTGTAACGGTCGACGTTTCTCGAAAATTTTGTTGGGAATGTTTAGTTTAGTCTTGATGATTTAGAATAGAATCTCAAAGAAACAGAGTGTAGAAAAATAGTACTTAAAATCGAAACCCTAATTTGTGAACCCTAATCCAGGAAGTTTGAACCACGTGATAAAAAAACTGAGTAGCGGTCGGCGTTTTTCGAAATTCCTGCTCGGAGTGATAGGAAATAATGATTTAGAATAGAATTTTGAAGAAATGGAGTGCATAAAACAGTAAAAGAGTGCTTTAAATGGATTCCCTAACCTGGTTACTTTGAAGTACGTGCTAAAAAAACTGTGTCACGGTCGACGTTTCTCGAAACTTTTGTTGGGAATGTTTAGTTTAGTCTTGATGATTTAGAATAGAATGTCAAAGAAACAGAGTGTAGAAAAATAGTACTTAAAATCGAAAACCTAATTTCTGAACCCTAATCTAGGAAGTTTGAACCACGTGATAAAAAAACTGAGTAGCGGTCGGCGTTTTTCGAAATTCCTGCTCGGAGTGATCGGGAATAATGATTTAGAATAGAATTTTGATGAAATGGAGTGCGTAAAACCGTTAGAGAGTGCTTTCAATCGATTCCCTAACCTGGTTAGTTAGAAGTACGTGCTAAAAAAACTGTGTCACGGTCGACGTTTCTCGAAACTTTTGTTGGGAATGTTTA
>NW_019276592.1:0-1256 GCF_002738345.1 Cucurbita maxima | reverse complement strand
CAAAACCGGGACGTGTGAAGAACGTGCTAAAAAAACTGAGTTACTGTCGATTTTTTAAGAAACTTTTTTTGGGAATGATTAGGCATGATGATTTAGAATAGTATTTCGAACAAACGGAGTGTATATTGCAGTAAAAAAGTGCTTAAAGTCGAACCCTGATTCGTAAACACCAAAACCGGGACGTTTGAAGAACGTGCTAAAAAAACCGAGTTACTGTCGATTTTTTAAGAAACTTTTTTTGGGAATGATTAGGCATGATGATTTAGAATAGTATTTCAAAGAAACGGAGTGTATATTACTGTAAAAAAGTGATTAAAGTCGAACCCTGATTCGTAAACACCAAAACCGGGACGTTTGAAGAACGTGCTAAAAAAACCGAGTTACTGTCGATTTTTTAAGAAACTTTTTTCGGGAATGATTAGGCATGATGATTTAGAATAGTATTTCGAGGAAACGGAGTGTATATTACAGTAAAAAAGTGCTTAAAGTCGAACCCTATTCGTACACACCAAAACCGGGACGTTTGAAGAACGTGCAAAAAAAACCGAGTTACTGTCGATATTTTTAGAAACTTTTTTGGGGAATGATTAGGCATGATGATTTAGAATAGTATTTAGAACACACGGAGTGTATATTACAGTAAAAAAGTACTTAAAGTCGAACCCTGATTCGTACACACCAAAGCCGGGACGTTTGAAGAACATGCTAAAAAAACCGAGTTCCTGTCGATTTTTTAAGAAACTTCTTTGGGGAAGGATTAGGCATGACGATTTAGAATAGTATTTCGAAGAAACGGAGTGTATATTACAGTAAAAAAGTGCTTAAAGTCGAACCCTGATTCGTAAACACCAAAACCGGGACGTTTGAAGAACGTTCTAAAAAAACCGAGTTACTGTCGATTTTTTAAGAAACTTTTTTTGGGAATGATTAGGCATGATGATTTAGAATAGTATTTCGAAGAAACGGAGTGTATATTACAGTAAAAAAGTGCTTAAAGTCGAACCCTGATTCGTAAACACCAAAACCGGGACGTTTGAAGAACGTGCTAAAAAAACCGAGTTACTGTCGATTTTTTAAGAAACTTTTTTTGGGAATGATTAGGCATGATGATTTAGAATAGTATTTCGATGAAACGGAGTGTATATTACTGTAAAAAAGTGCTTAAAGTCGAACCCTGATTCGTAAACACCAAAACCGGGACGTTTGAAGAACGTGCTAAAAAAACCGAGTTACTGTCGATTTTTTAAGAAACTTTT
>NW_019276591.1:0-1257 GCF_002738345.1 Cucurbita maxima | reverse complement strand
CAAAACATAGGGCTGCCCCAAGGATGGCCCGACGGCGTCACCACAACGCCGCACGCTCGACGAGGCTCATGTTGGACGCCCGAAGGCACCCAACTCCACCTCACCTTGCACGCTTTGTCGTCGTTCCAACCATCCACCATCCCGAAGGCAGCACAAGTTAGAAGGCGACATTCCATGCCCAACTAGTCTCATGTCGCACGCCCACGGTCGTTTGACTCCGCCCCACCAAGCATGTTCTGCCACCACGCAGCCTTCCGAACACAGGGCTGGCCCGAGGAAGGGAGGCATGCCACAACGACGTCCCACACTCAACGAGGTTCATGCCGCACGCCCGAAGGCACCAGGCTCCACCCCACCTTGCATGTTTCATCATCGTACCGGCAGACATCGCCGCACGCCCGAAGGCACCAGGCTCCACCCCACCTTGCATGTTTCATCATCGTACCGGCAGACATCCACGGTCCTCACACCAGAGAATCCCAGTTTAGAAGGCAACATTGCAACGTCCCGCGCTCGCACGCCCAAAGGCACCCGATTCCAACCAGCCGAACATGTCCCTGGCACCACAGGCCTTCAAAACATAGGGCTGCCCCAAGGATGGCCCGACGGCGTCACCACAACGCCGCACGCTCGACGAGGCTCATGTTGGACGCCCGAAGGCACCCAACTCCACCCCACCTTGCACGCTTTGTCGTCGTTCCGACCATCCACCATCCCGAAGGCAGCCCAAGTTAGAAGGCAACATCGCAACAGTCCCATCTCAACAAGGATCACGTTGCACGCCCGAAGGCGCGACCGACAAATACCTCGAACCCGCAAGTTTCGCCACCGCACCGCCGCCGTCAACCGCCGTCGTCCGCCATCCGCCACCCCCACACCCCAAGCATATGCCCATGTGCGGCGCATAGTGCTTGGTGCGTGGGGGTGGCGGAGGATATAGGGGGCGCCCCGGTGGCCAGCCCATGCAGACTAGTCACCCCCCTATATAGTACATTTTGAGGCATTTTTGGTCTGCCAGGCCTAGACACGATTTTTCTGAGGCGTCATACGGTCGAATATCTCGAGTTTTACAATGTTTTTTTCCAGGAACTCGATTGATTCATGAATGGGACATTCTAATGGATCTATACATCAAGTTTCATAATTTTTCAACCAACCAATTTTTTTTAATGAATTTTTAAATATTAAATAACAAGAAATTAGAAAAAATAGCTAGAGCCGTCAAAAAAATCTGAAATTTTGTGGGAATCATGTTTT
>NW_019276590.1:0-1257 GCF_002738345.1 Cucurbita maxima | reverse complement strand
ACAAAATTTCAGATTTTTTTGACGGCTCTAGCTATTTTTTCTAATTTCTCGTTATTTAATATTTAAAAATTCATTAAAAAAAATTGGTTGGTTGAAAAATTATGAAACTTGATTTATAGATCCATTACAATGTCCCATTCATGAATCAATCGAGTTCCTGGAAAAAAACATTGTAAAACTCGAGATATTCGACCGTATGACGCCTCAGAAAAATCGTGTCTAGGCCTGGCAGACCAAAAATGCCTCAAAATGTACTATATAGGGGGGTGACTAGTCTGCATGGGCTGGCCACGGGGGCGCCCCCTATATCCTCCGCCACCCCCACGCCCCAAGCACTATGCGCCGCACATGGGCATATGCTTGGGGTGTGGGGGTGGTGGATGGCGGACGACGCCGGTTGACGGCGGCGGTGCGGTGGCGAAACTTGCGGGTTCGAGGTATTTGTCGGTCGCGCCTTCGGGCGTGCAACGTGATCCTTGTTGAGATGGGACTGTTGCGATGTTGCCTTCTAACTTGGGCTGCCTTCGGGATGGTGGATGGTCGGAACGACGACAAAGCGTGCAAGGTGGGGTGGAGTTGGGTGCCTTCGGGCGTCCAACATGAGCCTCGTCGAGCGTGCGGCGTTGTGGTGACGCCGTCGGGCCATCCTTGGGGCAGCCCTATGTTTTGAAGGCCTGTGGTGCCAGGGACATGTTCGGCTGGTTGGAATCGGGTGCCTTTGGGCGTGCGACATGAGCCTCGTCGAGCGCAGGACGTTGCAATGTTGCCTTCTAAACTGGGATTCTCTGGTGTGAGGACCGTGGATATCTGCTGGTACGATGATGAAACATGCAAGGTGGGGTGGAGTCGGGTGCCTTCGGGCGTGCGGCATGAACCTCGTTGAGTGTGGGACGTCGTTGTGGCATGCCTCCCTTCCTCGGGCCAGCCCTGTGTTCGGAAGGCTGCGTGGTGGCAGAACATGCTTGGTGGGGCGGAGTCAAACGACCGTGGGCGTGCGACATGAGACTAGTTGGGCATGGAATGTCGCCTTCTAACTTGTGCTGCCTTCGGGATGGTGGATGGTCGGAACGACGACAAAGCGTGCAAGGTGGGGTGGAGTTGGGTGCCTTCGGGCGTCCAACATGAGCCTCGTCGAGCGTGCGGCGTTGTGGTGACGCAGTCGGGCCATCCTTGGGGCAGCCCTATGTTTTGAAGGCGTGTGGTGCCAGAACATGTTCGGCTGGTTGGAATCGGGTGCCTTTGGGCGTGCGACATGAG
>NW_019276589.1:0-1257 GCF_002738345.1 Cucurbita maxima | reverse complement strand
TGCTTCAAATCGAACCCTACTTCAGAAACCCAAATTTGGGACGTTTGAAGTACGTGCTAAAAAAACCGAGTCACAGTCGACGTTTTTTGGAAGTTTTCGGGGGAATGATTAGGCTCGATGATTTAGAATAGAATTTCGAAGAAACGGAGTGCATGAAACAGTAAAAGTGTGCTTCAAATCGAACCCTACTTCGGAAACCCAAATCTGGGACGTTTGAAGTACGTGCTAAAAAAACGGAGTCACGATCGACGTTTTTTGGAAGTTTTCGGGGGAATGATTAGGCTCGATGATTTAGAATAGAATTTCGAAGAAACGGAGTGCATGAAACAGTAAAAGTGTGCTTCAAATCGAACCCTACTTCGGAAACTTAAATCTGGGACGTTTGAAGTACGTGCTAAAAAAACCGAGTCACGATCGACGTTTTTTGGAAGTTTTCGGGGGAATGATTAGGCTTGATTATTTAGAATAGAATTTCCAAGAAACGGAGTGCATAAAACAGTAAAAGTGTGCTTCAAATCGAACCCTACTTCGGAAACCCAAATCTGGGACGTTTGAAGTACGTGCTAAAAAAACCGAGTCACAGTCGACATTTTTTGGAAGTTTTCGGGGGAATGATTAGGTTCGATGATTTAGAATAGAGTTTCGAAGAAACAGAGTGCATGAAACAGTAAAAGTGTGCTTCAAATCGAACTCTACTTCGGAAACCCAAATCTGGAACGGTTGAAGTACGTGCTAAAAAAACCGAGTCACAGTCGACATTTTTTGGAAGTTTTCGGGGGAATGATTAGGCTCGATGATTTAGAATAGAGTTTCGAAGAAACAGAGTGCATGAAACAGTAAAAGTGTGCTTCAAATCGAACTCTACTTCGGAAACCCAAATCTGGAACGGTTGAAGTACGTGCTAAAAAAACCGAGTCACAGTCGACATTTTTTGGAAGTTTTCGGGGGAATGATTAGGCTCGATGATTTAGAATAGAATTTCGAAGAAACGGAGTGCATGAAACAGTAAAAGTGTGCTTCAAATCGAACCCTACTTCGGAAACCCAAATCTGGGACGTTTGAAGTACGTGCTAAAAAAACCGAGTCACGGTCGACGTTTTTTGGAAGTTTTCGGGGGAATGATTAGGCTCGATGATTTAGAATAGAGTTTTGAAGAAACGGAGTGCATAAAACAGTAATAGTGTGCTTCAAATCGAACCCTACTTCGGAAACCCAAATCTGGGACGTTTGAAGTACGTGCTAAAAAAACCGAGTCAC
>NW_019276588.1:943-1257 GCF_002738345.1 Cucurbita maxima | reverse complement strand
TAAACTAAGAACACTCTGGCTATAGTATGATTACGTGAACTATATGTAGAGACATAAGAGTTGATCAAGTTCAAGTATATAGTCAAAATGATCTATAGTATAAGGATAAGGCTGAGTACCTTATTCTAGGGACACTATGGATGCGGCTCACTTTTGTATATGATATAAACAATGTGATCACATAAATTGTACATGTGGAGACATGTGAGTGGGGGCGTCCTATGCAATGAGTATTGCATAAGATCGGACCATGAGAAAAATCACTCTCACTTTATAACGTCGTTTACTGTTGAGACTGATTTTCTTTTCATTCG
>NW_019276588.1:0-674 GCF_002738345.1 Cucurbita maxima | reverse complement strand
TTGGGACGTGGGGTGCAAGATGGAATTCACTCCTACCCACTTTTAGGGATAGAAGAGAGGTAGTTCCCTTAAGTACTGACTCCAGGTCTTGAACAAGGGGCCCCACCCTCTCATTGGCCTGAGAGGGCTCCGGTTTACTGGTTGGACCACAAACCAATTGTTCATTAGAGGATCAGTGAGACATAAGAAACAAGAAGTAACTTCAGCGGTAAAACGGTAAATTAGCCCAGCTCTAGTTACGAACAACATGTGAAGGATCGACTTACTAATCATGGTTATATCAAATGGACAGAAATATATCTATAGTGAGGGGAGTACAACTACTAGGCTATTGTGGAATGTCTTAGTAGTTAACGAATGTTGGTTAACAAGGTTAATGAGTTTAACCGGTTAATCTTGGATCATTGGAGCCCATGATCTATAGGTCCATTAGGTCCCTCTGCTAGCTCATATCGGACTAAACCATAGAACAGTGTGACGAGTGAGTTCGAAGTGTTCGAATTCAAATTAGGGAGAATGCGCTACATATATATGATATATTTAACCCCATTTTTGTTTTATTTACGAATTAAACAAAAAGAGAGAATCAGAGATATTTAAATAAGATTTAAATATCTTAATCAAATATGTGTCGGAATTAATTGGGATTGACATTTGAATTAATATTAAATATT
>NW_019276587.1:0-1257 GCF_002738345.1 Cucurbita maxima | reverse complement strand
TTTTAAGCCACTCTTTTCACACTCATTTACACAAATGAAGCTCCCATTCTCACCTCTCAAAATTTTGAATAGAGCAAAGATGGAATTTTGAACTCTGGGGTCGATTAAAAACTGAAAAGATAAAAATAAACAAAAATCAAACTTCATTTCTCTTCAACGTGGCACGAGCTGAACTATCTTTTGATAATTTCAACAATACTTTCTTCAAATCTTCATTGAAAGCATATTGTATGACTGATGTCTCTTGGTTCATACCATTCTCCACTCCTTCAAGAGGATTCGCCCTCGAATCTAATTTGTGGGACTTTTGCGGCAAAAACTAAGCTATGGAAATACGAAGGACCGCACAACACTCTCTCACGAGTATGCACTCTAGGAATTTTAAGCCACTCTTTTCACTCTCATTTACACAAATGAAGCTCCCATTCTCACCTCTCAAAATTTTGAGTAGAGCAAAGATGGAATTTTGAACTCTGGGGTTGATTAAAAACTGTAAAGATAAAAATGAACGAAAACCAAACTTCATTCCTCTTCAACGTGGCACGAGCTGAAATGTCTTTCGATAATTTCAACAATACTCTCTTCAAATCTTCATTGAAAGCATATTGTATGACTGATGTCTCTTGGTTCATACCATTCTCCACTCCTTCAAGAGGATTCGCCCTCGAATCTAATTTGTGAGACTTTGCTGCAAAAACTAAGCTATGGAAATACGAAGGACCGCACAACACTCTCTCACGAGTATGCACTCTAGAAATTTTAAGCCACTCTTTTCACACTCATTTACACAAATGAAGCTCCCATTCTCACCTCTAAAAATTTTGAATAGAGCAAAGATGGAATTTTGAACTCAGGGGTCGATTAAAAACTGAAAAGATAAAAATGAACGAAAATCAAACTTCATTTCTCTTCAACGTGGCACGAGCTGAAATGTCTTTCGATAATTTCAACAATACTCTCTTCAAATCTTCATTGAAAGCATATTGTATGACTGATGTCTCTTGGTTCATACCATTCTCCACTCCTTCAAGAGGATTCGCCCTCGAATCTAATTTGTGAGACTTTGCTGCAAAAACTAAGCTATGGAAATACGAAGGACCGCACAACACTCTCTCACGAGTATGCACTCAAGAAATTTTAAGCCACTCTTTTCACACTCATTTACACAAATGAAGCTCCCATTCTCACCTCTCAAAATTTTGAATAGAGCAAAGATGGAATTTTGAACTCTGGGGTCGATTAAAAACTGAAAAGATA
>NW_019276586.1:0-1258 GCF_002738345.1 Cucurbita maxima | reverse complement strand
CGTGCAAAGCGAGGCTCACGTCGCACGCCCGAAGGCACTTGACACCGCCCAACCGTGCACGTTCTGCCAACACGCAACCTTCAAAACATAGGGCTGCCCCAAGGATGGCCCGACGGCGTCACCACAACGCCGCACGCTCGACGAGGCTCATGTTGGACGCCCGAAGGCACCCAACTCCACCCCACCTTGCACGCTTTGTCGTCGTTCCGACCATCCACCATCCCGAAGGCAGCACAAGTTAGAAGGCCACATTCCATGCTCAACTAGTCTCATGTCGCACGCCCAAAGGCACCCGATTCCAACCAGCCGAACATGTTCTGGCACCACAGGCCTTCAAAACATAGGGCTGCCCCAAGGATGGCTCGACTGCGTCACCACAACGCCGCACGCTCGACGAGGCTCATGTTGGACGCCCGAAGGCACCCAACTCCACCCCACCTTGCACGCTTTGTCGTCGTTCCGACCATCCACCATCCCGAAGGCAGCACAAGTTAGAAGGCCACATTCCATGCCCAACTAGTCTCATGTCGCACGCCCAAAGGCACCCGATTCCAACCAGCCGAACATGTTCTGGCACCACACGCCTTCAAAACATAGGGCTGCCCCAAGGATGGCCCGACAACGTCACCACAACGCCGCACGCTCGACGAGGCTCATGTTGGACGCCCGAAGGCACCCAACTCCACCCCACCTTGCACGCTTTGTCGTCGTTCCGACCATCCACCATCCCGAAGGCAGCACAAGTTAGAAGGCGACATTCCATGCCCAACTAGTCTCATGTCGCACGCCGAAAGGCACCCGATTCCAACCAGCCGAACATGTCCTGGCACCACACGCGACCTTCAAAACATAGGGCTGCCCCAAGGATGGCCCGACTGCGTCACCACAACGCCGCACGCTCGACGAGGCTCATGTTGGACGCCCGAAGGCACCCAACTCCACCCCACCTTGCACGCTTTGTCGTCGTTCCGACCATCCACACTCCCGAAGGCAGCACAAGTTAGAAGGCCACATTCCATGCCCAACTAGTCTCATGTCGCACGCCCAAAGGCACCCGATTCCAACCAGCCGAACATGTTCTGGCACCACACGCCTTCAAAACATAGGGCTGCCCCAAGGATGGCCCGACAACGTCACCACAACGCCGCACGCTCGACAAGGCTCATGTTGGACGCCCGAAGGCACCCAACTCCACCCCACCTTGCACGCTTTGTCGTCGTTCCGACCATCCACCATCCCGAAGGCAGCACAAGTTAGA
>NW_019276585.1:0-1258 GCF_002738345.1 Cucurbita maxima | reverse complement strand
AATAGAATTTGGAAGAAACGGAGTGCATAAAACAGTAAAAGAGTGCTTAAAATCGATTCCCTAACCTTGGACGTTACAAGTACGTGCTAAAAAAACCGCGTCACGGTCGACGTTTCTCGAAACTTTTATGTGGAATGTTTAGTATTGATTATTTAGAATAGAATGTCGAATAAACGGAGTGTGGAAAAACAGTAAAAGAGTGCTTAAAATCGAAGCCAAATTTTGTGAACCATAATCCAGGATGTTTTAACCACGTGCAAAAAAAACTGAGTAGCGGTCGGCATTTTTCGAAATTCCAGTTGGGAGTGATCGAGCATAATGATTTAGAATAGAATTTGGAAGAAACGGAGTGCATAAAGCAGTAAAAGAGTGCTTAAAATCGATTCCCTAACCGTGGACGTTAGAAAAACGTGCGAAAAAAACCGCGTCACGGTCGACGTTTCTCGAAACTTTTGTGTGGAATGTTGAGTATTGTTGATTTAGAATAGAATGTCGAATAAACGGAGTGTTGAAAGACAGTAAAAGAGTGCTTAAAATCGAAGCCCTATTTTGTGAACCATAATCCAGGACGTTTTAACCACCTGCTAAAAAAACTGAGTAGCGGTCGGCGTTTTCCGAAATTCCTGTTGGTAGTGATCGAGAATAAAGATTTAGAATAGAATTTGGAAGAAACGGAGTGCATAAAATAGTAAAAGAGTGCTTAAAATCGATTCCCTAACCTTGGACGTTACAAGTACGTGCTAAAAAAACCGCGTCACGGTCGACGTTTCTCGAAACTTTTGTGTGGAATGTTGAGTATTGTTGATTTAGAATAGAATGTCGAATAAACGGAGTGTGGAAAGACAGTAAAAGAGTGCTTAAAATCGAAGCCCTATTTTGTGAACCATAATCCAGGACGTTTTAACCACCTGCTAAAAAAACTTAGTAGCGGTCGGCGTTTTCCGAAATTCCTGTTGGTAGTGATCGAGAATAAAGATTTAGAATAGAATTTTGAAGAAACAGAGTGCATAAAACAGTAAAAGAGTGCTTAAAATCGATTCCCTAACCTTGGACGTTACAAGTACGTGCTAAAAAAACCGCGTCACGGTCGACGTTTCTCGAAACTTTTGTGTGGAATGTTGAGTATTGTTGATTTAGAATAGAATGTCGAATAAACGGAGTGTGTAAAGACAGTAAAAGAGTGCTTAAAATCGAAGCCCTATTTTGTGAACCATAATCCAGGACGTTTTAACCACGTGCTAAAAAAACTGAGTAGCGG
>NW_019276584.1:0-1259 GCF_002738345.1 Cucurbita maxima | reverse complement strand
TTTATGGCACAAATGTCTCTGATGTGAAAGATGCACCAATTCAATGAGATTTAAGTAACCATGAATAAGACACATGATACACTTTATCTAAATTAATAAAAATACCATTGAAATTTGCACTTTATCTGAAAAAAAAATTACGCATAATTTTTTTTTTAAAAAAATAATGTGGAATTTAAAAAAAAAAAAAAAAGCTTCAAAACTACTCTTTAACTTTCAAAAGTGTTTAAAAAAAGATAGATGAGGAGAAAATTGTGTTCATGGGGAGAAAATTGAAGGTTATTTTAGGGGAAGGTTTTCAAGATAAGTATAAGATCCTGAAAACATAACAAGAATTAATATCCTAGCTTAAGGTCGCCATTAAGAACCTACTAGTAGGCTGCTTACTAAATTTTACTCACTCCATGTTTATCATTTTTTTTCAAGTAACTAAGAGTTGGTCGTGGATGAGAGAGGACTTTGGAGTGTGGGCCATAGACTAACCTCTGTTTTTAATCTAGTAGTTTTTGTTATTCTTTTGAATCTACTTCTTATTTTGTGTTTGTAATGAGTATGTATATGTAACACCCCGAAAATGAAGGAAATTAGCTCCCATAAGAATAAGCCACTCATGAAAGACCCAAAGGATAGAAAGGAAAAAAATTAAAGTATTAAGCAAGAACAAGGGACTTAGTCAAGTCACTCTATGCCTAACAAGTGATTTCAAAGAGTTGCCTTTTTGAAAAGGATTGGAAAGGAAAAAGTAAATGAAGAGGGCACAAAAAAAAGTCATTTTATCAATTGTCAAGAATCTTTCCGCATTTGTAATTTCTTATCTAGAAGGAATCTCAAGATTCAAAATAAGGGAAAAATGATAAAAAAGCAATTAAGAATTTGTAGAAAAATTATGTTGTTCGAGAAAAATAATTATAAAATATTCAAAAAGTAGAATATTACCAAAATACCCCTGGAAGAATGGATAGTTACAGAAATGACACTCTAATTAGAATCAGAGCATCTACCGTGACCATCCGAGCAAAATCCTTCGAACTCAAATCTCAACCGTCGGATCTCCTCCAAAATTTGATATGATCTAGAACGAACACGCACGGATCATCACATCCAACGACGAGTATTCAAAGCCATGGTCGGAAAGGCTATGATCAGAGTTGATATCTCACAAAAATTATCCAAAAAGTTCGATCTCTAACGAAGATTCTGGAGCTCTCAATGTCAGTTTAAGCATCTCCTATACAGTCTGAAATAGGAGCAACAATATG
>NW_019276583.1:0-1259 GCF_002738345.1 Cucurbita maxima | reverse complement strand
TTAGCACGTACTAAAAACTTCCCTGTTTGGGTTTCGGAAGAAGGGTTCGATTTGAAGAACTCTTTTACTGTTTTATGCACTCCGTCTCTTAGAAATAATATTCTAAATCATCAAGCGTTATCATTCCTCAGAAAAGTTTCAAAAAACGTCGATCGTGACTCGTTTTTCTAGCACGTACTTCAAATTTCCGAGNAATTTCCGAGATTTGGGTTTTCGAAGAAGGGTTCGATTTAAAGAACCCTTTTACTGTTTTATGCACACCTTTTCTTAGAAATAATATTCTAAATCATCAAGCCTTATCATTCCTTACAAAACTTTGGAAAAAAGACGACCGTGACTCGGTTTTTTTAGCACGTACTAAAAACTTCCGTGTTTGGGTTTCCGAAGAAGGGTTCGATTTGAAGAACTCTTTTACTGTTTTATGCACTCCGTTTCTTAGAAATAATATTCTAAATCATCAAGCCTTATCATTCCTCACAAAAATTTCGAAAAACGTCGACCATGACTCGGCTTTTTTAGCACGTACTAAAAATTTCCTTGTATGGGTTTCCAAAGAAGAGTGCGATTTGACGAACTCTTTTACTGTTTTATGCACTCCGTTTCTTAGAAATAATATTCTAAATCATCAAGCCTTATCATTCCTTACAAAACTTTCGAAAAACGTCGCCCGTGACTCGGTTTTTTTAGCACGTACTTCAAATTTCCGAGATTTGGGTTTTCGAAGCAGGGTTCGATTTAAAGAACCCTTTTACTGTTTTATGCACTCCGTCTCTTAGAAATAATATTCTAAATCATCAAGCCTTATCATTCCTTACAAAACTTTCGAAAAACGTCGACCATGACTCGGCTTTTTTAGCACGTACTTCAAATTTCCGAGATTTGGGTTTTCGAAGCAGGGTTCGATTTAAAGAACCCTTTTACTGTTTTATGCACTCCGTCTCTTAGAAATAATATTCTAAATCATCAAGCCTTATCATTCCTCAGAAAAGTTTCAAAAAACGTCGATCGTGACTCGTTTTTCTAGCACGTACTTCAAATTTCCGAGATTTGGGTTTTCGAAGAAGGGTTCGATTTAAAGAACCCTTTTACTGTTTTATGCACACCTTTTCTTAGAAATAATATTCTAAATCACCAAGCCTTATCATTCCTCACAAAACTTTTGAAAAACGACGACCATGACTCGGTTTTTTTAGCACGTACTAAAAACTTCCGTGTTTGGGTTTCCGAAGAAGGGTTCGATTTGAAGAACTCTTTTACTG
>NW_019276582.1:0-1259 GCF_002738345.1 Cucurbita maxima | reverse complement strand
TTTAGCCAATGACTAAGTTTATTTGCAATTCTATGTAGTTTAGGTTGCATGTAGAATCATTCAAGCTCGACATGATCAATCTTGCTTGTGGAGTGATTCGAATCTCAAATAATGTTCTTGCCTTAAGATATTCGATCAACAAGGTAATCCGAATCTTACTCCACTTGTAGTGATTCTTTATCTTATCATTTGGTATCAGAGCTTTAGGCTCAAGATCGGATATATGTTTCCTTTGCGTTTCTTTTTAATTTGATTTTTATTTATTTTTATCTTTTTAGTTTTTAATCGACCCAAAATAAAAAATTCAATCTGGGCTCTACAAAAATTGAGAGGTGAGTGCAAATAGAGTGGCCTAAAAAAATCCTTGAGTGTATGCATGTGAGAGATTGTTGTGAGGTACTTTGCATTTCCATATCTTATTTTTTTGCAGTGAAGTTTCACAAATAGATTTGAAGACGAATCCTCTTGAAGAAATGGAGAATGATATGAACCAAGAGACATCAATCATACAATATGCTTCAATGAAGATGTGAAGAAAATATTGTTGAAAGTATCAAAAGATATTTTAATTCATGCCACATTGAACAAGAATGAAGTTTCATGTTATAAATTTTGGGTGGATTACCATTTAGAGTAATTTAGATTTATTGTATTTCATGAATGTGTTTTAAGACTTTTAATTTACTTTAGGTTACAATTACATAATGATTAATTATGGTCATTAAATATGAATGTTACAAATGACTCTAGTAGTTTCATTTTGAGGCTATATAAAGACATGTATGTTGTATTTGTAGGAAACTTAGAAAATATAGTAAAAGAAGTGATTCGAATAGCTCTAGTGTTCTTGTCTTGAGATATTTGACATGATCATCTTGCTTGTGGAGTGATTCGAATCTCAAGCAAGTGTTCTTGTCTTGAGATATTTGACATGATCAATCTTGATTGTGGAGTGATTCGAATCTCAAGCAAGTGTTCTTGCCTTGAGATATTTGATCAACAAGAATCATTCAAGCTAGATATGATCGATCTTGCTTGTAGAGTGATTCGAATCTCAAACAATGTTCTTGCCTTGAGATATTCGATTAACAAAGTAATTCAAATCTTACTTCCCTTCTAGTGATTCCTTATCTTATCACCTTTTTTTTTTTACCAACATTTTGGGGAAAGAGAAAAGAAAATAATAATAATAATAAAGAGGGTATGTATGCCACCTTCCCCAATTTCCTCTTAATTTCGGTGGGTGAGAGGCCAAGATG
>NW_019276581.1:0-1259 GCF_002738345.1 Cucurbita maxima | reverse complement strand
TGTGCACACCGTTTCTTAGAAATCCTATTCTAAATCATCAAGCCTAATAATTCCTCAAAAATCTTTCGAAAAACGTCGACTGTAACTCGGTTTTTTTAGCACGTACTTGAAACGTTCCAGACTTGGGCTTCCGAAGTAGGGTTCGATTTGAAGAACTCTTTTACTGTTTTATGCTCACCGTTTCTTCCAAATCCAATTCTAAATCATCAAGCCTAATCATTCCTCACAAATCTTTCGAAAAACCTCGACCGTGACTCGGTTTTTTTAACACGTACTTCAAACGTCCCAGACTTGGGTTTCCGAAGTAGGGTTCGATTTGAAGAACTATTTTACTATTTTATGCACACCGTTTCTTCGAAATCCTATTCTAAATCATCAAGCCTAATCATTCCTCACAAATCTTTCGAAAAACGTCGACCGTGACTCGGTTTTTTTAGCACGTACTTGAAACGTTCCAGACTTGGGTTTCCGAAGTAGGGTTCGATTTGAAGAACTCTTTTACTGTTTTATGCTCACCGTTTCTTCTAAATCCTATTCTAAATCATCAAGCCTAATCATTCCTCACTAATCTTTCGAAAAACCTCGACCGTGACTCGGTTTTTTTAGCACGTACTTCAAACGTCCCAGATTTGGGTTTCCGAAGTAGGGTTCGATTTGAAGAACTATTTTACTATTTTATGCACACCGTTTCTTCGAAATCCTATTCTAAATCATCAAGCCTAATCATTCCTCACAAATCTTTCGAAAAACCTCGATCGTGACTCGGTTTTTTTAGCACGTACTTGAAACGTTCCAGACTTGGGTTTCCGAAGTAGGGTTTGATTTGAAGAACTATTTTACTATTTTATGCACACCGTTTCTTCCAAATCCTATTCTAAATCATCAAGCCTAATCATTCCTCACAAATCTTTCGAAAAACCTCGATCGTGACTCGGTTTTTTTAGCACGTACTTCAAACGTCCCAGATTTGGGTTTCCGAAGTAGGGTTCGATTTGAAGAACTCTTTTACTGTTTTATGCTCACCGTTTCTTCTAAATCCTATTCTAAATCATCAAGCCTAATCATTCCTCACAAATCTTTCGAAAAACCTCGACCGTGACTCGGTTTTTTTAGCACGTACTTCAAACGTCCAAGATTTGGGTTTCCGAAGTAGGGTTCGATTTGAAGAACTATTTTACTATTTTATGCACACCGTTTCTTCCAAATCCTATTCTAAATCATCAAGCCTAATCATTCCTCAAAAATCTTTCGAAAAATGT
>NW_019276580.1:0-1248 GCF_002738345.1 Cucurbita maxima | reverse complement strand
GACGGTTTTATGCACTCCGTTTCTTAGAAATAATATTTTAAATCATCAAGCCTTATCATTCCTCACAAAACATTCGAAAAACGACGATCGTGACTCGGTTTTTTTTGCACGTACTTCAAACTTCCACAATTTGGGTTTCCGAAGTAGGGTTCGGTTTGAAGAACACTGTTGACGGTTTTATGCACTCCGTTTCTTAGAAATAATATGATAAATCATCAAGCCTTATCATTCCTCACAAAACTATCGAAAAACGACGATCGTGACTCGGTTTTTTAGCACGTACTTCAAACTTCCCAGATTTTGGTTTCCGAAGTAGGGTTCGATTTGAAGAACCCTGTTGACGCTTTTGTGCACTTTGTTTCTTAGAATGGTTTCCGAAGTAGGGTTCGATTTGAAGAACCCTGTTGACGCTTTTGTGCACTTTGTTTCTTAGAAATAATATTCATAATCATCAAACCTTATTATTCCTCACAAAAATTTCGAAAAACGACGATCTTGACTCGGTTTTTTTAGCACGTACTTCAAACTTCCCAGATTTTGGTTTCCGAAGTAGGGTTCGATTTNAAGAACTCTTTTGACGGTTTTATGCTCTCCGTTTCTTAGAAATAATATGATAAATCATCAAGCCTTATCATTCCACACAAAACTTTTGAAAAACGACGATCGTGACTCGGTTTTTTTAACACCTACTTCAAACTTCCACGATTTGGGTTTCCAAGTAGGGTTCGATTTGAAGAACTCTGTTGACAGTTTTATGCCCTCTGTTTCTTAGAAATAATATGATAAATCATCGAGCCTTATCATTCCTCAAAAAACTTTTGAAAAACGACGATCGTGACTCGGTTTTTTTAGCACGTACTTCAAACATCCCAGATTTGGGTTTCCGAAGTTGGGTTCGATTTGAAGAACTCTGTTGACGGTTTTATGCTCTCCGTTTCTTAGAAATAATATTCGAAACATCAAACCTTATCATTCCTCACAGAACTTCCGAAAAACGACAATCGTGACTCGGTTTGTTTAGCACGTACTTCAAACTTCCCAGATTTGGGTTGTCGAAGTAAGGTTCGATTTGAAGAACTCTGTTGACGGTTTTATGCAATCCGTTTCTTAGAAATAATATTCTAAATAATCAAGCCTTATCATTCCTCACAAAACCTTCGAAAAACGACGATTGTGACTCGGTTTTTTTAGCACGTACTTCAAACTTCCACGATTTGGGTTTCCGAAGTAGGGTTCGATTTGAAGAAC
>NW_019276578.1:0-1259 GCF_002738345.1 Cucurbita maxima | reverse complement strand
TTGGAAATTTTTTTAAGGTGAAACAAAATTGGACTGGGGGACAATATTGACATTGATGAGAATACAATCGAAGAAGGAGAAGTCACGGTGGAAATGACTAAACTGGTTGCTGAAACAATTGAACAAGTTGTTGAAAACAAAGAAGGGGAAATCACGGAAGAAACGACTAAACTGGTTGATGATTTCAGATCCAGTTGTTGAAAACAAAGAAGGGGAAATCACGGAAGAAACGACTAAACTGGTTGATGATTTCAGATCCTGTGAATTTTGAGGAGCTTTCAAAAGCCGAAAACGAAGATTGGCTATGGATGAAGAAATCAAATCCATTGAAAAAAATCAAACATGGAACTTGGTGGTTCTATCAGCTAGAGCAAAGAAAATAAGAGTGAAATGGATTTACAAGACCAAGCTAAATGAGTTTGGAGAAGTTGATAAATACAAAGCAAGATTGGTTGCAAAAGGCTACATACAAGAGCATGAAATTGATTTTACAGAAGTGTATGCATCTGTGGCCAGAATGGATACTGTGAGAATTGTCATTGCTTTTGCCACCAAGAAAAGTTGGAAACTCTATTAGTTAGATGTCAAATAAGCTTTTCTATATGGTGAGTTAAAAGAAGATATTTTTGTTGATCCAAAAGATTAAGAGAAAAAGGGAAGTGAGGAGAGGGCGTACAAATTCCATAAGGCTCTCGATGGATTAAAACAAGCACCTAGAACCTAGTTTAGTTGAATAGAATCCTTCTGCATTAAGGAAGGATTCGAAAGCAACTCCAGTAAGCAGACATACTACATCACGAGGAAGGGAGGACAAAAAATTGGCAAAGATGAAAATGGTGCAAAAGTAGATGTAACTTTGTATAAACAAATAGTGGGAAGTCTGATGTATCTCACAGCTACTCATCCCGATCTCATGTTTGTTTAAGTTTGATTAGTCGTCTTATTGCATGTCCAACAAAACAACATGTTGCAGCAGCTAAAAGGGTTTTAAGGTACTTGAAATGTACGATAGATTATGGTGTATTTTATAGAAATTGAGAAGTTAGTGATTTAATTGGGTTTACTAATAGTGACTATGTCGGAGACTTGGAAGATATTAAGAGTACTTCAGGCTATGTGTTTATGATAAGCAGAGGAGCAGTAGCTTGGTCTTCTCGTAAATAGCCTATAGTCACCTTATCAACCACAAAAGTTGTGTTTGTTGCTGCTAGTGCCTGTGCATGTCAAGCTGTTTGGATGAGGATACTCAAAGAGATTGG
>NW_019276577.1:0-1259 GCF_002738345.1 Cucurbita maxima | reverse complement strand
TTTTTTTTTTAATATTTGAGAAATAAGAAAGAACAAAAATTAAAACATGGCATGAATGACATCTTCTTGAATCTTTGATTTGTTCTCGTAAATATATATAGAAAAAAAAAATCTTATATATTTTCAGATATAATTTAAGATTACCTATTTAATAAAACTCCATCCAAACTTTTACTCATAAATTTAGTTATTATTTGTATACAATTGTTAATATGTAAGAAAATACACGTACAAAATGTTTATACTATTGGAAATACACTAGTCTCGGTTGTTTGTCTAAAACAATGCAACCATTGTCCAAACTAAAGAATTTGATTCGAAGCTATCTCCTAATAGAGGGAGGCTCAATTAGACTTTGTTGTAAGATTCGACCATATCAATTTGAATAGCGTTCTCCACAACTATAAATATCGAACTCCAAAGTATTCACGAGCAAAGTATGTTTGTTGAAACTATCTATAAAAGTGTTCCAAAGTAAGTTGTGGAGAAGATTTGCCTTAAAATCTAGTTCCAATTAAGGGTGTCAACGATGAAGAAGTTCAAGCTGTTGGAAAGTTTGCCATGGAAAATTTCAGAGGTGGAAGATATAATTTATTTTACAAGAGTGTGGTGAACGGTCTTTTCAGTCTCATATAGGCTTTGTTCCCAAATTTTATATTATTGTGATAGAAGCTATAAATGACCATTATATTCATTGGTCAAGTATCTTTTCTTTTTCTCTCATACATGCGGGGTATGTATAACCCTGATCATGTTAAATTAACTCATCATTGGTCAAGTATCTTTTCTTTTTCTCTCATCATTGGTCAAGTAAAAAAAGAGCTCATACGTGAGGTAATTAGGCTTTGAGATTGCGTATACACGAAAAGAGCTCGCTTTTGACTTTCTACCTCAGCGTTTTGTGCCCGATTCTTGTTCAGGAAAGGGTCTGATCTCTTTCATTGGAGCACATTGATGCCGAAGGAGTCTTCGGAACCGGTGGAGAGGCTATGATGACTTCAGGCTATTCAAATAGCATGACTGATACCACAAAGAAAGGATATCTAAGTCACACTCGTTGAATTTCTTTTTCATAAACTTGCCTGATGATTGATAAGGTAAGGGATTTTAAAAGACAAAAGAATGACAATTCTATATGATAGAAAAGGAGAATTTTTTTACCTCTCCTTTATAGCAGATCTATAGTTCTTAGTTGCTGTGCCTCAATAGATGAAATTTACATAAATTGTGCATGCATTTGCCACAAATTCCTTTGGGTT
>NW_019276576.1:1065-1260 GCF_002738345.1 Cucurbita maxima | reverse complement strand
GGGGAATGATTAGGCATGATGATTTAGAATGGTATTTCGAAGGAACGGAGTGTATATTACAGTAAAAAAGTGCTTAAAGTCGAACCCTGATTCGTAAACACCAAAACCGGGACGTTTGAATAACGTGTTAAAAAAACCGAGTTACTGTCGATTTTTGAAGAAAATTTTTTGGGGAAGGATTAGGCATGACGATTT
>NW_019276576.1:309-1058 GCF_002738345.1 Cucurbita maxima | reverse complement strand
GAATAGTATTTCGAAGGAACGGAGTGTATATTACAGTAAAAAAGTGCTTAAAGTCGAACCCTGATTCGTAAACACCAAAACCGGGACGTTTGAAGAACGTGCTAAAAAAACCGAGTTACTATCGATTTTTGAAGAAAATTTTTTGGGGAAGGATTAGGCATGACGATTTAGAATCGTATTTCGAAGGAACGGAGTGTATATTACAGTAAAAAAGTGCTTAACGTCGAACCCTGATTCGTAAACACCAAAACCGGGACGTTTGAAGAACGTGCTAAAAAAACCGAGTTACTGTCGATTTTTGAAGAAACTTTTTTGGGGAAGGATTAGGCATGACGATTTAGAATCGTATTTCGAAGGAACGGAGTGTATATTACAGTAAAAAAGTTCTTCAAGTCGAACCGTGATTCGTAAACACCAAAACAAGGACATTTGAAGAACGTGCTAAAAAAACCGAGTTACTGTCGATTTTTGAAGAAACTTTTTTGGGGAAGGATTAGGCATGACGATTTAGAATAGTATTTCGAAGGAACGGAGTGTATATTACAGTAAAAAAGTGCTTAAAGTCGAACCCTGATTCGTAAACACCAAAATCGGGACGTTTGAAGAACGTGCTAAAAAAACCAAGTTACTGTCGATTTTTGAAGAAACTTTTTTTGGGAAGGATTAGGCATGACGATTTAGAATAGTATTTCGAAGGAACGGAGTGTATATTACAGTAAAAAAGTGCTTAAAGTCGAACCCTGATTCGT
>NW_019276576.1:0-235 GCF_002738345.1 Cucurbita maxima | reverse complement strand
GTATTTCGAAGGAACGGAGTGTATATTACAGTAAAAAAGTGCTTAAAGTCGAACCCTGATTCGTAAACACCAAAACCGGGACGTTTGAAGAACGTGCTAAAAAAACCAAGTTACTGTCGATTTTTTAAGAAACTTTTTTGGGGAATTATTAGGCATGATGATTTAGAATGGTATTTCGAAGGAACGGAGTGTATATTACAGTAAAAAAGTGCTTAAAGTCGAACCCTGATTCGTA
>NW_019276575.1:673-1260 GCF_002738345.1 Cucurbita maxima | reverse complement strand
TTGGACGCCCGAAGGCACCCAACTCCACCCCACCTTGCACGCTTTGTCGTCGTTCCGACCATCCACCATCCCGAAGGCAGCACAAGTTGGAAGGCCACATTCCATGCTCAACTGGTCTCATATCGCATGCCCAAAGGCACCCGATTCCAACCAGCCGAACATGTTCTGGCACCACAGGCCTTCAAAACATAGGGCTGCCCCAAGGATGGCCCGACGGCGTCACCACAACGCCGCACGCTCGACGAGGCTCATGTTGGACGCCCGAAGGCACCCAACTCCACCCCACCTTGCACGCTTTGTCGTCGTTCCGACCATCCACCATCCCGAAGGCAGCACAAGTTGGAAGGCCACATTCCATGCCCAACTCGTCTCATGTCGCACGCCCAAAGGCACCCGATTCCAACCAGCCGAACATGTTCTGGCACCACACGCCTTCAAAACATAGGGCTGCCCCAAGGATGGCCCGACGGCGTCACCACAACGCCGCACGCTCGACGAGGCTCATGTTGGACGCCCGAAGGCACCCAACTCCACCCCACCTTGCACGCTTTGTCGTCGTTCCGACCATCCACCATCCCGAAGGCAGC
>NW_019276575.1:0-608 GCF_002738345.1 Cucurbita maxima | reverse complement strand
AACATAGGGCTGCCCCAAGGATGGCCCGACGGCGTCACCACAACGCCGCACGCTCGACGAGGCTCATGTTGGACGCCCGAAGGCACCCAACTCCACCCCACCTTGCACGCTTTGTCGTCGTTCCGACCATCCACCATCCCGAAGGCAGCACAAGTTAGAAGGCGACATTCCATGCCCAACTCGTCTCATGTCGCACGCCCAAAGGCACCCGATTCCAACCAGCCGAACATGTCCTGGCACCACACGCCTTCAAAACATAGGGCTGCCCCAAGGATGGCCCGACGGCGTCACAACAACGCCGCACGCTCGACGAGGCTCATGTTGGACGCCCGAAGGCACCCAACTCCACCCCACCTTGCACGCTTTGTCGTCGTTCCGACCATCCACCATCCCGAAGGCAGCACAAGTTAGAAGGCGACATTCCATGCTCAACTAGTCTCATGTCGCACGCCCAAAGGCACCCGATTCCAACCAGCCGAAAATGTTCTGGCACCACACGCCTTCAAAACATAGGGCTGCCCCAAGGATGGCCTGACGGCGTCACCACAACGCCGCACGCTCGACGAGGCTCATGTTGGACGCCCGAAGGCACCCAACTCCACCCCACC
>NW_019276574.1:0-1260 GCF_002738345.1 Cucurbita maxima | reverse complement strand
CAAAATGATATCAACCCGAATATAAACCTGCTACCCACACCATAGTTTTGTACTATCTTCAACCCAACCCTCCAAAAGATGAACACCTCATCTCTATATTTATAAATCATTTATTATTTTTCAATGGGTACGAGATATTTTAGAAAAACTAAAAACAATTCAAATCTCCAAGTTCATAGGTTACATTGAATCAAAAGAAAATTCATGTAACACTCTAAACGGTATAACAACGAGCACGCTAGACCCCCGGATTGTGAAATCTCATATCGGTTAGAGAAGAGAACGAAACATTCCTTATAAAATTGTGAGTCTGACAACGATGACAATACATAACGAGACAAAACGGACAATATTTTGATACATAATATTTTGATAATTGATGGACAATAATAGCCACCGAACATAAGGGTATACGTTAAAACGGAATCTATCTCGAAACTGAAAAAAAAAAAATTGTTTTTGATACATAATGTTTTGATCATTGATGGAGAAACAAAATGTTGTGGGATAAGGTATGTGGAGCAAAAAAGTGGTTGAATGTAAAGGGAAAGTAGACAAGCAATCCATGCCAAAATCCACATGCTTCTTTCTTCCATCATTCTCATTTGCTGCCCATCCATCCATTCGTTCATTCAAACTCGAGACATAGATTGAACATTCTATATACATCGTTCATTTCTAAAGTTCTATTCCTTTTCCAAGATTCTTTTCGATGATCTGTCGATTTGTCTTTAAATTAAATAAACATGGCCTAATTTAAAAGGTTATTTTGAATTCTCTTTTTGTCACGAGATTGATGTTAGCAGGTAAATTATAAATTTCTCTATTCTCTCCAATTACGAGTCTAAATAAATATTTTGAAAAATGCTCGTAATAAAATATAATCGAATGTGAGATTTATTTATTTATTTATTTTTTTTTTTTGTTAAACAAATGTGAGATTTGGGAATGGCCGACATTATAATATTATTCCTTTAAATAAATTCCATTTTTTTCATATACATCTCCCCTCTCACCTAACAATTTCGAACTGCTTTCTAACCTAAATAATGTTTGGATTATTAATACCAAATACATTAAACATTAATAATGCTACAAACATGATTTGTCATTGCTGTTAATATAGGTAATAACTATTAACTAAACTTTTTCCAACATTTTTTAATCCTTCAAAATTACTTTTATCCGAAGTGATTTTAGTTTATGTATCATGTTTTTACTTTGATACCAAGTCAAAAATGTTTTTTTTTTTTTTTTTTT
>NW_019276573.1:0-1193 GCF_002738345.1 Cucurbita maxima | reverse complement strand
TTCATGTCATGTTTTAATTTTTATTCTTTCTTATTTCTCAAAGATTAAAAAAAAAAAAAAAAAAGTTATCCTCTCTCGCATATGGTTCGTTATTTGATTATTTTCTCTTGAGTGAATTTTAAGTGAAGCACATTCTCTACCCAAGTAATTGCAAGATGCAAGCTTCACACTAAGAGGAATCAAAGTCTCAAGTATCAACGTCCTCAAGTGTCAATTTTTATTCTCCATCTCAACATAAATTAAACATATTTTCGTGAAAATATCTATTTATAAAAGCAAAATATTTCAGACTCACAAAAATAAAAATGAGATATAGATACGAGACATAAATATGATACCAAATAGATATGGTAACATGTCATTTGTAAAAAACTAGGACACTGATGTGATAACGATACATTAATTAAAAAGAATTATTTCAAAAAATTTATCAATTTTATATTAGAAATAAATTCATATAAATAAGTTTATATGTTTGTATACTTAAAAAAAAGCTTAAGGTACGTTTCACTCTCAAAATATATTCAAACTCAAGGGTATGATACGAAATGCTGGATTATAAATTTGTAATGCATCCATTATATTAACAAGTGTTTAGTACATGTCCGACACGTGTCAGATTAGTGAAACTAAGTTATTCTCATGCTTTCTTTATACCTATTTAAAGTAGTTTGAAAACTAGCACGTCAAATATTATAATTGACTAACTACAACTTTAATTTTGTCCTTGAAATAAAATCCTTAATTTAGTACATGGTTGCAAAGATGGACATGAGAATGAGTTATTCTCATATGGAAAGAGATTTAACAATAAGTTATATCTCATATCCTCTCTTAACAATTATTTAGTTTTATTTAGTATGTTTCAGAAAGATACGTCGATCAATAGCAAAGAAAATAAAAAAAAATAAATATAATAGATTAAATTAGCCAAAAGTAATGGCTAACATAATTTTAAAAAAAAAAAAAAAAAACATAAAGGAAGAATTGATTAAATTGGCTAATTGCTAAAATAATTAAAAAAAAATGTAACAAAACACAGAACGAAGATTAGGAACACAAGTAAAAAAAAAAAAAAAAAACACAAACAGCCAAAAAATCAAGATTTGAAAAGGGTTAAACAGTTTTGATATATAGACAGTTCAAGACTTTACTAGTGCAATATTTCCATGAAATCTAACACTAGAGCATCA
>NW_019276572.1:764-1260 GCF_002738345.1 Cucurbita maxima | reverse complement strand
GAGTTCTTCAAATCGAACCCTACTTCGGATACCCAAGTCTGGAACGTTTGAAGTACGTGATAAAAAAACCGAGTTACGGTCGACGTTTTTCGAAAGATTTTTGAGGAATGACTAGGCTTGATGATTTAGAATAGGATTTCGAAGAAACGGTGTGCATAAAACAGTAAAAGAGTNATAAAATAGTAAAAGAGTTCTTCAAATCGAACCCTACTTCGGAAACCCAAATCTGAGACGTTTGAAGTACGTGCTAAAAAAACCGAGTCACGGTCTTCGTTTTTCGAAAGATATGTGAGGAATGATTAGGCTTGATGATTTAGAATAGGATTTCGAAGAAACGGTGTGCATAAAATAGTAAAAGAGTTCTTCAAATCGAACCCTACTTCGGAAACCCAAATCTGGGACGTTTAAAGTACGTGTTAAAAAAACCGAGTCACGGTCTATCTTTTTCGAAAGATTTGTGACGAATGACTAGGCTTGATGATTTAGAATAGGATTT
>NW_019276572.1:0-531 GCF_002738345.1 Cucurbita maxima | reverse complement strand
AAGTACGTGCTAAAAAAACCGAGTCACGGTCTTCGTTTTTCGAAAGAATTGTGAGGAATGATTAGGCTTGATGATTTAGAATAGGATTTCGAAGAAACGGTGTGCATAAAACAGTAAAAGAGTTCTTTAAATCGAACCCTACTTCGGAAACCCAAGTTTGGGACGTTTAAAGTACGTGCTAAAATAACCGAGTCACGGTCTTCGTTTTTCGAAAGAATTGTGAGGAATGATTAGGCTTGATGATTTAGAATAGGATTTCGAAGAAACGGTGTGCATAAAATAGTAAAAGAGTTCTTCAAATCAAACCCTACTTCGGAAACCCAAGTCTGGGACGTTTGAAGTACGTGCTAAAAAAACCGAGTCACGGTCGACTTTTTCGAAAGATTTTTGAGGAATGATTAGGATTGATGATTTAGAATAGGATTTCGAAGAAACGGTGTGCATAAAATAGTAAAAGAGTTCTTCAAATCGAACCCTACTTCGGAAACCCAAGTCTGGGACGTTTGAAGTACGTGCTAAAAAAACCGAGTC
>NW_019276571.1:0-989 GCF_002738345.1 Cucurbita maxima | reverse complement strand
ATTATTTCTAAGAAACGGATTGCATAAAACTGTAAAAGAGTTCTTAAAATCGAACCCTTCTTCGGAAACCTAAACAGGGAACTTGTTAGTACATGCTAAAAAAATCGAATCACGGTTGTCGTTTTTTAAAAATTTCTGTTAGGAATGATAAGGCTTGATGATTTAGAATATTATTTCTAAGAAACGGAGTGCATAAAACAGTAATATGGTTCTTCAAATCGAACCCTTCTTCGGAATTCCAAAGAGGGATGTTTTTAGTACGTGCTAAAGAAGCCGAGTCACGGACGACGTTTTTCAAAAGTTTTTTGAGGAATGACAAAGCTTGATGATTTAGAATATTATTTCTAAGAAACGGAGTGCATAAAACTGTAAAAGAGTTCTTCAAATCGAACCCTTCTTGGAAACCCAAACAGGGAAGTTTTTAGTACGTGCTAAAAAAACCTAGTCACGGTCGACGTTTTTCAAAAGTTTTTTGAGGAATGACAAAGCTTGATGATTTATTATATTATTTCTAAGAAACAGAGTGCATAGAACAGTAAAAGAGTTCTTCAAATCGAACCCTTCTTCGGAAACCTAAACAGGGAACTTGTTAGTACATGCTAAAAAAATCGAGTCACGGTTGTTGTTTTTTCGAAATTTTTCTTAGGAATGATAAGGCTTGATGATTTAGAATATTATTTCTAAGAAACGGAGTGCATAAAACAGTAATATGGTTCTTCAAATCGAACCCTTCTTCGGAAACCCAAAGAGGGAAGTTTTTAGTACGTGCTAAAAAAGCCGAGTCACGGTCGACGTTTTTCAAAATTTTTATGATGAATGTTAAGGCTTGATGATTAAGAATATTATTTCTAAGAAACAGAGTACATAAAAAAGTAAAAGAGTTCTTCAAATCGAACCCTTGTTCGGAAACCCAAACAGGGAAGTTTTTTAGTACGTGCTAAAAAAACCGAGTCACGGTCGACGTTTTTCGAAAGTTTTGTGAGGAATGA
>NW_019276570.1:0-1260 GCF_002738345.1 Cucurbita maxima | reverse complement strand
AGTAAAGAAGATTAGTGGTTTTATATGACCTTATTTTCATTTTTGCCCCAACTCGAGCCCATAAGCCCAACTATATTTATTGTCGTGACTCATGCTTCAAAACTATTTTAAATTTTAAAAATATATCAAGTTACAAATTAAATTGTGTTGTTGGGAGAAAATTAAAATTTAATTATCTTTTTTTCCTTTGATCTATCAAGTCGTCGATCTCATAGTTTTAAAATTGTTAGAGAGATTTCCACACATCTATAAGGATAGAAGAGGTTTCCACCGCTAAAGAATGCTTTGACTCCCGCTAGTGTGACAGCGAGGATGTTGGGCTCCCAACAGAAGTGGATTAGTTTCCACAATTTTATAAGGAACGCTTTGACTTCAGGTGTTGTGCCAATAAGGATGTTGCACTCCCAAGAGAGGTGGATTGGTTTCCACAACTTTATAATAAATGCTTTGACACTCGCGGTGTACCAACAATAATGTTGGGCTCCCAAGAGAGGTGGATTGCGAAATCTCGCTTCATCTGGATAGAGAAATAAATCATTCTTTATAAGGAGTGGAAACTTCTTTCTACCACATAGTTTTTTAACTACGGGGCTGATGACCATACATAATGATCCATATCGAACAATAATTACTAGCGGCAGACTTCGACTATTACAATTGATATATTAACACGGTTAGAAATAGAAAATGGAAAATGGTCAGATTAAATTAATAAAAAAATATATCAAGAACTATTGAATAANCATAACACTAACTAGTGAATAATAAGTTATTTAAAACTTCAAAATAATAATTACATATATTAAAATTTAAAATTTCCATAAAAAGTATTTTAAAATACAAAATAATTTTATTATATAATTTTCAATCAATTTTATTTTTGAAATCAAAATGGTTAGATTAAATTAATACAAAAAATATATCAAACTTTGTATTTTATTTTTAAAAAAATATTTTTAACATTATTAAATTTCCATAAGAGTTTCAAAATATAATTTAGAGTTAATTTGGATGGGAAGTCTCATAATTTATTTAAAAAATATCCTAACAAACTTAAAAAATATTAAAACAATATTCTTACCTTTCCAATTTTCATTAATAATTTTTAACTTTTTAAAAATCTAAAAAAATACACTCAAATATTTTAATTATATTTCTTTTGGATAAAATATAAATTTCAATATTTTTATTATCATTCACCTATCTTAATTATAAATAATTTATAAAAAAAAAATTAAAATAATATAATTTTGAGTCGAT
>NW_019276569.1:1033-1262 GCF_002738345.1 Cucurbita maxima | reverse complement strand
TGAGGAATGATTAGGCTTGATGATTTAGAATATAGTTTCGAAGAAACGGAGTGCATAAAATAGTAAAAGAGTTCTTCAAATCGAACCCTACTTCGAAAACCCAACTCTGGGGCGTTTGAAGTACGTGTGAAAAAAACCGAGTCATTTTCGACGATTTTAAAAAGTTTTGTGAGGAATGATCAGGCTTGATGATTTAGAATATAGTTTCGAAGAAACGGAGTGCATAAAA